>NC_134488.1:139785435-139987935 GCF_040206685.1 Ascaphus truei
GCGGGCGTCAACATAGTCTTGCCCGTGCTCTTTGTCGGTGCACGCATTGCCCACTATCACCCATCCTAGGTCAAGTCTTTGGGCGTATGGCGCGTTGTGGGGTCCGTTATGCTGTTTACGGACTTTATGTACCCTCATGATGTCCCTGCCGAGCAGCAGCAAGATCTTGGCACCTTGTTCTACCGGCAGGATGTAGTTGGCTATTCCCTTGAGGTGCGGGTAATGGCGTGCCATGTCTGGTGTGGGAATCTCGTCCCTGTTTGTGGCCATGTGGCTGCACTCGATGAGTGTGGGAAGGGGCATGTTCACTTTGCCATCTATTGAGCATATGGGGTAGCCATTCACTCTTCTCCCTGTGGTCTCCATTCGCGCTGCGCACGTTCTGAGAGAGTAAGGAGAAGCACCGTTTCGTATGTTAAACATGTCGAAGAACTCTGACCTGACCAGCGATCGGTTGCTCTGGTCGTCGAGGATTGCGTACATCCGAATAGCCTTCTCAGGTTGTCCCTGGGGGTGCACTGCGACAAGACATATTTTGGAGCAGGATATTTTGTCGCCTTCTTTTCCGCAAACCTCAGTGCGCTGAAATGTGATGGATGTTGACTCTCCTTCTTTCTCCCCGCCATGCTCCGATACGGAGGATGGGTTCTTGAGTTGGTGGAGTGTCAGCGTCTCTTCTTTACAGTCCCTGGCTAGGTGAGTCATGGAACCGCAGCACCTGAAGCAAACTCTGATTTCTCCAAGCAACCTCTTGCGTTCCTCTAGGGACTTCATCCTGAACCCAAAGCACTGTTGAGTGGGTGTGGCTTCTTGTGTATGGGACATTCCCTGTTTGGGTCCCTTGGTCCCTTGCCTCCGGTGACCGACTGCTCGGGAGTAGTTTGGGTCGTGGGAGGCACGTCCGTCCTGCAGACCGAGATGGGTGTTTGGGTGTTACCATATCCCGTCACTGGTCTCTCGTTCCTCAGGCTGCTTGCACTGTATGTGGTTTGCGCACCCAAGATGAAACTGGGGTCATTCCTCGTCCTTGCTGCTTCGCGAATGAAGCTCAAGAAAACTGAGAATCGGGGGTAGACGACTTGCTTCTCCCTTTTGTATTTGGAACCTTGTGAAATCCACTTTTCTTGGAGGTTGAAGGGTAGCTTCTCCAGGATACTGTAGGTCTCACTCCACGAGCTGAGTCTAGGACGTTGAGACCTATTAAGGAATGGTCTTCCCTTGCGAACTCCAGTTCTTGCAGCAGGTCCCCGAGCTCTCGCAACTACGAGTAGTCTTTAGTTGTGATCTTGGGGAAGCTGTCGACTCTTTTGAAGAGCGAATCCTCGACTGCTTCGGGGCTGCCGTAGGACTCTTCTAGCCTTTCCCACACTAGGTCAAGACCTACTTGGGGTTGGTGCGCGTTTGCCGCCCGCAGTCTATTTGCTTGCTGTCTGGATTTGTTCCCCAGGAACTTGAATAGCAGGTTGAGCTCTTCCCTTGCTGAGAAGTCCAAGCTGTTGATTGCGTCTTTGAACGTGAACTTCCACGTCCGGTAGTTCTCAGGGCGGTCATCGAAGCTGGTGAGTCCTGCTTGCACCAGGTCAAGCCGGATCATGTACTTGACTATGTCTGTCAGGCCTGAGGCATCAGCGTGTTTGTCCCGTTCTGAGGTAGTTGCTGGGAGGGTCTGTGTGGTTGCTTCTTCCTTGGCGTGGACGCGTGTTGGCTGCTGGCCAGTGTGAGGGGCTGTTTTCTCCCGCGTGGGTGTCCCTGGATTGCGAGCCTGTTGTGATGCATCTGTGCGCGCTGGCGTGTTTATCACTGTTGCGGCTGTGGCTATCCTAGGCAGCATGTACCATTGAAAAACAGCATCTTCTCCTCGTGGGCCTAGCAAGTCTTCGGTGTCTGTGGAGTCACTCCATCCGTGTTGAGATGGTGCGCTGGTGTTTACACTGAAGAGGCTCCTTACATAGTCTTCAGTGCGTTGGGCTGGATCCTCTGAGGCTATCCGTCTGTACGGTTGCTCCCCGCAGTCCTGTTGCGTGGCTGCTTCTAGGACTTCAGCTTGGGCTATGGCGGCAGCAGCTTCCTTCTCTTGTTAAGTGCCTCTAGTTCCGCATCGAATTCGGCTTTCCTACGCGCAGTCGCTGCGGCGGTAGCGGCGGCAGTAGCGGCGGCGGCATTGGCTGCGGCGGCGGTAGCATTGGCGACGGCAACCTGCTCCGCCTCTTCTCTGCGCGCTTTTTCTGCCCTTACGGCTGCCTCTCTCCGACCATATTCTGCCCTGGCACGTGCGGCCTCTGCGGTGGCTCGCGCCTTAGTGGCGTTTGCGCCTGCGCTAGACACGTGAGATTGCGCTGATCTTGCTGACCTTGATGAGTGTCTGGATGCGCTGGAGCGCTGTGATGCTGTTTCCAGCAGAAGATCCTTTCTCCTACTCTCAGCCTCCGTGATAGTGGTACGCACACGGCTGTCTCGTGCCAGGTCAATGTTACTCTGTAAGTCTCTTTCTTGCAGGCTTTAGCTGGTGTTGGCCCTTGTCAGGTAAGTAATGTATGCCTCTGACAGCTCTTGATAACGCGAGTGATCAGTCCTTAATTGCGTTATTGCCTGCTCGAGCTGTTGCACATAGTTGCCAACACTAGTGACATTGCGTATTCCCAGTGTGGTAGTGTTCCAGGCCAACTCTAATTTAGCGCGGTGCGCTTCAATGTCAGTCTCATATTTTTCGCTGGCCTTTTGTGTCAGTGTGACTGTCCGTTTGGGCCTTGCGCCTGCCTGCGCCTGTTGCAGATGCGCAGCGGTCTCTGCGTCTGAGTGATCGCTTTCCTGCGTGATGTCTGGTGAGGCTCTGAGTTCTGCCATGCTGTAGGTGTGTGTAGGCCTTTAGCCAGTGCGTGTGGCGTGCGGTCTTTTACCTTGTCAGCGATGGGCGTCTGTCTCAGATGATGCCGAGCGGTGTCCTGCAGCGTGCAGCGTGGGGGTAGCTGTACTCACAGGTGTCCGGTGGCTCTGACCCGTGTCCTGGCGGGTGTCCGGTGGTGTGGCCCTTGATGGCACTGGCCGTGGGGACGTGCGCAGGGGTAGGTGAGATGGTGGATCCTCCCTATGGGGCTGTGCAGGGGGTGCACTCAGACACAGAAAGGCAATTAGGTTTGTGTAAGGAGCACTGTTTGTCTGCAAAGCTGCTGCCTCGTGTGCAAGGTTGTTTGCTGGTTATGTCCAGTGTAAAACCGTTTGCTTATCTGAAAGGCTGCAGGCTGCGTTCAGTTTGCTGTATAAGCTTGCTGCCCTGTCTGGCAGAGTGAAGCTGCTGCTTGTGCAGAGACTATTCTGTATTCTTATTAGCAAAGTAAGGCTGCTCACTTGTCTTTGCATAAAGCTGTAGTTGTTTGCTGTGTAGAGGCTGGTGGCTCTGTGTAGCAACGTGGAGCAGTATGCTTGTACAGTGGTGGTGAGAGACTGCTGTTTATTTGCTGTGTAAGCTGCTTGCTTGTTTCTTTAGCATAAAGGCTGTGGGTATCAGCTCCTCTGTGTGTGTCCCCAAGGCACACGGTCCTCTTTTTACTTTTCTGAAGCCAGGGTCACGTTTGATGTGTGAATGGCTCCCGATAACATTAACACAGTTCCCTTTTAAATCACTCCAAGCCCTGTAATATTTCCTCCACTTTATTGGGAAAAGCAGCAGGATACAGATACTTGTGGATGGTATGTAGTGGTGATTATTAGTTAGAAACCGATATAAAGAGATGGCCTCACCATGGGGGATGAATAGAGAAGGGTCTTGTACTCACTGTCTCCAGGGTGGAAAAGGAAGTGAGGGGCAGTGTGGGTAAAGGGAATAGTCTAGGGGCAGACTATCTCTGAACAAACAGGAGGGGGGCAGACTAGCCCATTCTGGTGAGGATCTCAGAAACTGCAGTAGCAGCTCACTGATTCCATGCCCAGAGGCAAGAAATGCAACATTGTTGCAAGTTACACATGCACAGTGTGTGTGTGCAAACTTCATGCAGCTGGGAATAAGATCTGACGGGCAGAAACTGCAAAGGAGAGAGGGGGTGAGTCAGAAATGTAGTTCTTGTTCCATAACACACACCTCTCTGCTCCATGCTTTTCCTCCGCTCTTTGGTCCCACCCCCAGGCTCCTGCTACCTCCTTTTGATTGTTTGCTGCTGTGTAATTCAGCCAATCAGGATGGAGGAAGCTGCCCAGCCCCCTTGCAACAGCAGCAGACCTGCTCTATCCCTTCCCATGGATGGTTACTAAGTCCGCACACACATACATGTTCCCCCTCACCCCTGCACTCACATACTGTACATGCCTTTATTTAAAACTAGAGACAGAACATAAAACACAGACAGAGCTCAGTTTTAGCACATCCAGTGAAAATCATACACGGTACAGTGCCTAAATATATATGTATAAATAACTATTAAGTAAAATAGTCTTTTAGTTTGACATTTTTGGCAAAAATTGTTGTAAGCCCCTAAGCCAGCGTTAGGGACCCCTGAAATGTGGTCTGCCGTGCCGTTGGCTCAGGGGCTTACAACAATTTTGGCCAAAAATGTCAAACTAAAAACCATTTTACTTAATAGTTATTTATACATATATATTTAGGCACTGTACCGTGTATGATTTTCACTGGATGTGCTAAAACTGAGCTCTGTCTGTGTTTTATGTTCTGTCTCTGGTTTTAAATATATATTGCCATGCTCAGTAGCACTCCTCTGTGACACTCATATGCTTATATATGTAGCCAAGTGTAAGATTGGTGTACATATCTCTTTCTCATGCTGGCAGTAAACCTGGTAAGTATGCAGGATTGCCAGCAACAATCAATGGAGGTTTGCCCTAAAACTCTGGTGAGGTGTCATATGTCCCCAAAGGAAGTGACAACATGCATTGTGCCCACACTTAGTGGTACAGAGCAGGTTTGTTCTCTGGGGGGTGATATAAGACAAAGCACTGCCTAAAGTTAGAAGTTCAGTTTCCTGTTGTTGTGCTGCCTCTGTTCAGTGAGAGGCACTTGAAGGTCTGCAACAGTGTTGCAGTGTCTCATGCTATCTGCGAGTCAGTGAGCATACGCAGGACATTGACAGAGTTAGAGGAGCTGAGAGAGACAAAGCAGCTCAAGAGAGGAGCTTACAGCAGCCAGAGAAGCTGGGGAATCTCTCTGAGAGGATAGATGGAAAGCAGCTCTATTAGAGAAGGGACCTTCCTAAGGGAGTGCTACAAAGAGATGAGTGGCTGAGCTGTTAGCTGTGAGGGGCAGCTTGTTCATGCCACCATGCAAATAAAGATTCCCTGTTTGAATATACCTCCACTGTGTGAGTGTGAAGTTACTCAGCAGTGGATGGCACCACCAAGAAGGAGTTCCTCACCAGGACCATCTCCTTGCGGAAGCACAGATCCTGATGAGGTGGAGGCGCTGCACTGGATATAGGTAGGACTCGCACACACTACCTCAGCTGCCTGTCTGGATGACATCCCCTAATACCATCAAGCGGGAGACTCAGGAGCCCTGTTGCCTACAGGTGCACCACCAGACACGAACATGTAATGGGGACTAGTTAGACCACACGGGCCAATGTGATATTGGGTGGGGGAAAACCCGTTACAATTGGAGGCGCTGCTGAGATACCTGTCAACAGGACTGGCTTTTGCTAGGCACACTAGGAAACAGGGAAAGTGTATGCTGCCACTTTGTGCTGTGTTGGGATGGAACCGCAGGGACGACCTGGGAACCTGAGAGGAGTTAATGGGTCTGGAGAGGGGCTATAGCTGTCCGAGTCACCTTGAGGTAGCGCTAGGGGTAGGATGCCTGAAGGGATAGCCTGTTAACGAGGTCAGGAATTCTGGAGAGGATCTGCACTAGGCTAGCCAACAGTAGGTAGACGCCCAAGTACTGCATGGAAGATCCAGAGTACTCTAGTCCATTCCAGATCACTTACCGAAGGGAGCACAGACTGGGAGGAAGGAGATACATCAGACACAGCAAGAGTGAGCCTAGCCTGAGGTAGTGCAAACACAAGTCAGATCTACATTAGGTACACAAGGTGGTGCACAAGGCATGTTTGTTGTATCGGTATGGCAGCTGCCCAGCAGAGAGGAGCTCCATATACAATCAGAACAAACACCGCAACCAAAATGGCGACGGCGTTGGAGTCAGTAGTAATGCTCACTCAGTCCGTTGCGTGTGAAGAGGACATAGGACAATTGGTGAAGCGGTACTACAGTCTTCGTCAGAAAGACGGAGAGGAGCTATCTGATTTCCTCCTGCGCATTAGAGGAGTCTTATGGTCGATGCGGAACAGGGATTGTATTACGGACAACGAGATGAATGTGTGCTGTTGTGATCAATTTCTGAGAGGAGCAATACCTGACCATCCTATTGTAGTCAGGACGAGATGCGCCTGGATGCGGGGTGAACCCCTTTCCTGGGTGAAGCTAAGGGATGAGATACAGAAACATGAAGTTACCCCTGCTGCTAATAGGGGTGGCAGATCGATCCAAAATGGCGGTTCCCGCCTCCCTGGGAGACCGCGTGGGCCAGTTGCAGAAAATTCTGCAAATGCTAAAATTGCAGAAAGTTGGCCGGGATTGGCGCCACCAGGAAAACCACACCCTGCGGGGAGGTATGGCGCGAAAGCTGTAGCCGCGCCCTCAGGGACTGTGACGGACTCAGAGCCAATTAGGGGCCATGATGTGAATCTGTGTGACCCTCTCCAAATCTTCACCAGGGGGAGGGGTCCCTATCTCGGCCAGGCGGGAGCAGACACAGCCAAGCTGACGGCTGAATCTCCGCCCTTGGTCAAGCAAGAACCAGTTGATCCTGGAGAAGGGGGATCGCTCCTCATGATTGCAATGGAGCCTCAAGAGAAAGGGGTCGACAACCGCGGTGAGAACCTGGAATCTCACTGTCAATCCCCTGCGGGAGTGCCACTGCCCGAGTCGGAGTCCGGTTCCTCGGACGAGGAACAAGCGACCCCAACGACGGTGGTGATGCGCCTACCGGTGGACCACAACAGCGGTGTTAGAAAAGAACCGGCACTTACCTGTGTAGCGGCGGAGTGGAGTCTCGTGTTGTGGGTGCAGAAACAACCTGAGAGGCGGAGTCCCACGGCCGTGGTGACTGGCGGAACAGACGGTGGAGAGGAACCCATCACGAGCCGACGGAGCGGTGAGATACATCCGTACCCTCCACAGGCTCTGGTGGTGGCAACGGCGGAGAAAGGCCTAGCCCAGGCCCGAACGGAGCGGAGAGCAGAACCATCACTTCCGGCGGCGGACGTCGTTCTGGAGGAAGAGGTTCCGGTTGGGAACCCAACGCAAGATGGCGGCGAGTTCCGCGATATGGCTGCGACCTCTCGGCCAAGCAGCTGTACCAGGACGCCTGGGACCGGGAAGAGCTGGCCGGCCCTGGAGAAGCCTGGGAGTAAGGAGGCGAGTGAACCGGAGTGCCAGTCCGATGGTACCGGGCAAGGTAGCGAGAAGTTGCGGGTCGTAGCCCCACGTATGCCGGCAGTGTTTCCCTATGCCCAACCCCCGGCCATAGTTAAAACCCCTGCCCCTGTCACTTTTTCCTACGGGTCCCAGTCTAGCCAAGGGTTGTCTGGGGAGTCCCGAGCCACTTCTGAAGAATGGACTGGGGGAAATCTGGACTGGGGTGACTGTATTGATTCCGATGAGGGATCGGGGAGGGAAATGGCTATGCAAAGAATGTTATACAGCCCTAATGATGACAATCGTACTGTTAGGGTGGGATGTGATTCTAAGAGCATTGGGTCAAATTTTGGGTCTCCATGAACTTTGGGAGTTTCTTATGGGGATTTGGGTAATGTTGCTCATATGGTGCCTATTGCCCGGGGAGCCCCCTATGTGCCCTCACTGTCAGAAAGAGTTATTAGGGATCGCCAAAATTGGGTACGTAATTTTCACCATTCCTGGGAGGGTGAACTTACGTTCGAGATGGGTTCCCTTGATGCAGAAAATTGGGATCCTGGCGGGTTAGATGAGACGTGGTGTAGTCAAGAGGGGATATGCTACATCTCCAGGAGATGCCTTAGGGAGGTGTATGGGCATGATCTTTTCGGTCCATTAGCATCCATGCCAGAATTTTGGGCTGATTGTGGGTGTCCAGTATGTCACCTAGAGTGTTACAGCATTGATGCTCTAAGCCCAGTGGACCATGCTGTATGTAAGCCAACTTAAGAGGGTATAGGGGTACCAGTAATGGATACTACAGCAGGGGGTAATTCTGGTTGTTACACATCTACGTTAGGATGTGTCTGTTATTATGGTTATGAGAAAAGATATGTACTGTAATAATGTGTTGTTATGTTTTGCAGTGCTACCTGAAGGAAGGTTCCACAAATTTAGATCCCAGCCGGGGCGTTGGGGTTCCACCAGGGGGAGAATGTAGCCAAGTGTAAGATTGGTGTACATATCTCTTTCTCATGCTGGCAGTAAACCTGGTAAGTATGCAGGATTGCCAGCAACAATCAATGGAGGTTTGCCCTCAAACCCTGGTGAGGTGTCATATGTCCCCAAAGGAAGTGACAACATGCATTGTGCCCACACTTAGTGGTACAGAGCAGGTTTGTTCTCTGGGGGGTGATATAAGACACAGCACTGCCTAAAGTTAGAAGTTCAGTTTCCTGTTGTTGTGCTGCCTCTGTTCAGTGAGAGGCACTTGAAGGTCTGCAACAGTGTTGCAGTGTCTCATGCTAGCTGTGAGTCAGTGAGCATACGCAGGACATTGACAGAGTTAGAGGAGCTGAGAGAGACAAAGCAGCTCAAGAGAGGAGCTTACAGCAGCCAGAGAAGCTGGGGAATCTCTCTGAGAGGATAGGTGGAAAGCAGCTCTATTAGAGAAGGGACCTTCCTAAGGGAGTGCTACAAAGAGATGAGTGGCTGAGCTGTTAGCTGTGAGGGGCAGCTTGCCCATGCCACCATGCAAATAAAGATGCCCTGTTTGAATATACCTCCACTGTGTGAGTGTGAAGTTACTCAGCAGTGGATGGCACCACCAAGAAGGAGTTCCTCACCAGGATCATCTCCCTGCGGAAGCACAGATCCTGATGAGGTGGAGGCGCTGCACTGGATATAGGTAGGACTCGCACATACTACCTCAGCTGCCTGTCTGGATGACATCCCCTAATACCATCAAGCGGGAGACTCAGGAGCCCTGTTGCCTACAGGTGCACCACCAGACACGAACATGTAATGGGGACAAGTTAGACCACACGGGCCAATGTGAGATTGGGTGGGGGAAAACCCGTTACATATATATGTTGTGGTTATTTTGGGTGTTCAATAGGAGCTTGTTAGGTGTTCAGTATGTTTTACAATTCTTGTTCAGCTAGTCTTGGCTGTTTGGAGGGTGGCAACCTCCTAACTAATTGAAGCTCACCCCCTTCCACATTTAAATGGTTAAGGGCTCACTCCATAGCATCTTCCACTCAGGGGAACTGGCTTGCTTGCAGTATGGTTGTGACAACTGTAATACAGAGTGCTTTTCCTGGTAATGTACAGGTTAATAAAAGCTTCAATCAGACTTAGAACTTTGCAACTAATATTGACAGATTTACTATAAATCATTCTTCCTGTTATTACACAGGTTATTAAGAATTCATTTTAGCATTAGGGACCCCTGAAATGTGGTCTGCCGTGCCGTTGGCTCAGGGGCTTACAACAATTTTGGCCAAAAATGTCAAACTAAAAGACCATTTTATTTAATAGATATTTATACATATATATTTAGGCACTGTACCGTGTATGAGTTTCACTGGATGTGCTAAAACTGAGCTCTGTCTGTGTTTTATGTTCTGTCTCTGGTTTTAAATATATATTGTCATGCTCAGTAGCACTCCTCTGTGACACTCATATGCTTATATATATGTTGTGGTTATTTTGGGGGTTCAATAGGAGCTTGTTAGGTGTCCAGTATGTTTCACACATACATGCCCCCTGCACATATACATGTTCCCCCTCTCCCCCCCACACATATACATGCCCCCCGCACACATACATATACCCCCTCACACACATACATGCCCCCCGCACACATACATGTCCCCCCTCAACCCCTGCACACATACATGTCCCCCCCTGCACACATACATTCACCCTCCCGCACACATACATGCCCCCCCGCACACATACATGTCCCCCACCCGCACACATACATGTCCACCACCCCCGCACATATCTCTCATTTTTTACCGGACAGAGTAACCAAATACCGTTCAATGCCGGACACCTGGCAACCCTAGCTGGGTTCTACCTGATAGGTAGGACTGAAACCAGTTTAAAGCTTCCCTATTCCAGAGCTCTGGAGTTTGTTAAGCAGGATAGCATGATCAACAGTATCAAAAGCCTCTGCAAAATCTAGGAATACTGCACCAGTGAGTTGTCCCCGTTCCATGCCACACTGGATTTCATTGCAAACTTTTAGCAGGGTAGTTACTGTGGAGTGTTTGGGGCGAAAGCCAGATTGGAATTGGCTAGGGAAATTTGTCTTTGTGTAGTAATCGCTTAATTGGGAGAAGAGAGATTGGCCTGTAGTTTGAGACAGTGTTATGGATGAGAAGAGAGGAGGAGAGTTAGGGAGGAGAAGAGAGAAGGGTTAGGGAGGAGAAGAGAGGAGGGTTAGGGAGGAGAGGAGGAGGCTTAGGGAGGAGAGGAGAATGGTTAGGGAGGAGAGGAGAATGGTTAGGGAGGAGAGGAGAATGGTTGGGGAGGAGAGGATAATGGTTGGGGAGGATAGGAGAAGAGGAAGGTTAGGGAGAAGAGGGGAGTAGGGTTAGAGAGGAGAGGATAACAGTTAGGGAGGTGAGGAGGGTTAGGGAGGATAACGGTTAGGGAGGAGAAGGGGAGGGTTATGGAGGAGGGGAGAAGATGGTCAGGGAGATAAGGAGGGGAGCAGGGTTAGGGAGGGGAGCAGGGTTAGAGAAGAGAGTATAATAGTTAGGGAGGAGAGAATGAGGGTTAGGGAGGAGAGGAGAGAGGGAGGAGAGAAGAGGAGAATTGTTAGGAAGGAGAGGAGGAGGGTTAGGGAGGAGATGAGAGTTAGGGAGGAGATGAAAGTTAGGGAGGAGAGGAGAGTTAGGGAGGATAGGAGAGTTAGGGAGGAGAGAAGAGGAGAATTGTTAGGAAGGAGAGGAGGAGAGGTTAGGGAGGAGAGGTTAGGGAGGAGAAGGGTTAGGGAGGTGCGGAGAATTAGGGAGGTGAGGAGAGTTAGGGAGGTGAGGAGAGTTAGGGAGGTGAGGAGAGTTAGGGAGGATAACGGTTAGGGAGGAGAAGGGGAGGGTTAAGGAGGAGGGGAGAAGATGGTCAGGGAGATAAGGAGAGGAGGACGGTTAGGGAGGGGAGCAGGGTTAGAGAGGAGAGTATAATGGTTAGGGAGGAGAGAATGAGGGTTAGGGAGGGGAGGAGAGGAGAGTTAGGGAGGAGAGAAGAGGAGAATTGTTAGGAAGGAGAGGAGGAGGGTTAGGGAGGAGAGGAGAGTTAGGGAGGAGAGGAGAGTTAGGGAGGAGAGGAGAGTTAGGGAGGAGAGAAGAGGAGAATTGTTAGGAAGGAGAGGAGGAGAGGTTAGGGAGGAGGGGTTAGGGAGGAGAAGGGTTAGGTAGGTGAGGAGAAGGGTTAGGGAGGTGAGGAGAGTTAGGGAGGTGAGGAGAGTTAGGGAGGTGAGGAGAGTTAGGGAGATGAGGAGAGTTAGGGAGGTGAGGAGAGTTAGGGAGGTGAGGAGAGTTAGGCCGAGTCCATAGAAGGACAGGCCGTACTGAGGCGTGCGGACGCTCCGCGCTGAGCCCCTGCATCCTCAATGAGGATGCCTTGAGAGGGGGCTCACGTGAGCGTCCGCAGGCATGCTGAAGAGTTGGAGGTTTCAGCCGAGCGCCAAGCTGTTTTTCAGCGCGCTGTCGGCTGAAAACCTCCAATCACAGCACACAGTGTCGACGTCACGGTTGCCCCTGACGAAGTTGCCCCTGACGAAGTGACTGACGTCACGAAACGCGTAGGGTGGACTATTCTCTGGCAGAGACTTTTTGGCTTCCTCCCTGTTAGCCTGTTCCTTTCTATCCGTGGCCTTGGCTGTCTGAGCCCGTAGCACTTGCGTGTGCCCCTCCCCTATCCCGGCTCTCAGCGGTGACGTCAGAGACTATCGCGAGACCTTCTGGTCTGCGTGACTGTCCCAGTGAGTCCTTCGGCGGCACTGAGCCTGGGCGGCTTCCTATCCTAGAGCTGACCCGCGTTGAAGACAGGTGTGGTGGCTGGCGGCGTGGAGCCACATTATCTGTGCTTCCCAGCGGTGCGGAGTCTCAAGGCGGTCGAGCTGCATCATCCTCCCTCCAGGCCCCGGAGTGATAAGTGTGATTGAGCTACAGGCTTTTATATATCAGCATTGCTGTAAGTAGGGTCTCAATTTTAGCCCCACTGGATGCCATCACTTCATTAGTGGTTTTTGCCCAACAAGCAAATGTTTGTTGTTTTTTATATACTATTTAATCCTTGTATTAAACTGCTGTCTTAAATTGCATACTCTCTATCAGTGATTTGTTGTTTGTTATTTGTTGCACTATGATCTTTTTTTCTCTTTTTTTTTCTCGTTCATGTTGTTGTCTTACATGTTTGTTTGTCTGAGATTACTTTGAGGACACTTCCATGGAACTCATCCCAGCCTTTTGAATTGGACTATATTTGGTCAGATTTTTATTTCTTATAGGCGCCGGTTTATCTGTTTTCACTGTGTTTTTTGGTTTGTGTCACCTATTTTTCCTGGCTGCCTTCACCTCAATATTCAGGGGTGTATTTATATTTATTAGTTGTCTAATAGTCACTAATTTTTTATTTGTATTGCATTAGCGCTGTTCCCACTGCCCTTCAACTTAATCCTGGCTGTGAGATACTGTGTGATCCTGGCTGTGAGATACTGTGTGATCCTGGCTGTGAGATACTGTGTGATCCTGGCTGTGAGATACTGTGTGATCCTGGTTGTGAGATACTGTGTGATCCTGGCTGTGAGATACTGTGTGATCCTGGCTGTGAGATACTGTGTGATCCTGGCTGTGAGATGCTGTGTGATCCTGGCTGTGAGGTGCTGTGTGATCCTGGCTGTGAGATGCTGTGTGATCCTGGCTGTGAGATACTGTGTGATCCTGTGTGATCCTGTGTGATCCTGGCTGTGAGGTACTATTTGATCCTTACTGTGAGATACTGTGTGATCCTGGCTGTGAGATACTGTGTGATCCTGGCTGTGTGATCCTAGCTGTGTGTTCCTGGCTGTGAGGTGCTGTGTGATCCTGGCTGTGAGATACTGTGTGATCCTGGCTGTGAGATTCTGTGTGTTCCTGGCTGTGAGATACAGTGTGATCCTGGCTGTGAGATACTATGTGACCCTGGCTGTGAGATACTGTGTGTTCCTGGCTGTGAGATGCTGTGTGATCCTGGCTGTGAGATACTGTGTGATCCTGGCTGTGTGATCCTAGCTGTGTGTTCCTGGCTGTGAGATACTGTGGGATCCTGGCTGTGAGATGCTGTGTATTCCTGGCTGTGAGATACTCTGTGTGTTCCTGGCTGTGAGATACTGTGTGTTCCTGGCTGTGAGATACAGTGTGATCCTGGCTGTGTGATCTTAGCTGTGTGATCCTGGCTGTGAGGTGCTGTGTGATCCTGGCTGTGAGATGCTGTGTGATCCTGGCTGTGAGATACTGTGTGATCCTGGCTGTGAGATGCTGTGTGTTCCTGGCTGTGAGATACTGTGTAATCCTGGCTGTGAGGTGCTGTGTGATCCTGGCTGTGAGATGCTGTGTGATCCTGGCTGTGAGATACTGTGTGATCCTGGCTGTGAGATGCTGTGTGTTCCTGGCTGTGAGATACTGTGTGATCCTGGCTGTGTGATCCTGTGTGATCCTGGCTGGGATATACTGTGTGATCCTGGCTGTGAGATACTGTGTGTTCCTGGCTGTGAGATGCTGTGTGATCCTGGCTGTGAGATACTGTGTGATCCTGGCTGTGAGATGCTGTGTGATCCTGGCTGTGAGATACTGTGTGTTCCTGGCTGTGAGATACTGTGTGTTCCTGGCTGTGAGATACTGTGTGTTCCTGGCTGTGAGATACAGTGTGATCCTGGCTGTGAGATACTGTGTGATCCTGGCTGTGAGATGCTGTGTGATCCTGGCTGTGAGATACTGTGTGATCCTGGCTGTGAGATACTGTGTGATCCTGGCTGTGAGATACTGTGTGATCCTGGCTGTGAGATACTGTGTGATCCTGGCTGTGAGATACTGTGTGATCCTGGCTGTGAGATGCTGTGTGATCCTGGCTGTGAGATACTGTGTGATCCTGGCTGTGAGATGCTGTGTGATCCTGGCTGTGAGATGCTGTGTGTTCCTGGCTGTGAGATACTGTGTGATCCTGGCTGTGAGATACTGTGTGTTCCTGGCTGTGAGATTCTGTGTGATCCTGGCTGTGAGATACTGTGTGTTCCTGGCTGTGAGATACTGTGTGTTCCTGGCTGTGAGATTCTGTGTGATCCTGGCTGTGAGATACTGTGTGATCCTGGCTGGGAGATACTGTGTGATCCTGGCTGTGAGATACTGTGTGATCCTGGCTGTGAGATACTGTGTGATCCTGGCTGTGAGATGCTCTGTGATCCTGGCTGTGAGATCTTGTGTGATCCTGGCTGTGAGATACTGTGTGATCCTGGCTGTGAGATGCTGTGTGATCCTGGCTGTGTGATACTGTGGGATCCTGGCTGTGAGGTACTGTGTGATCCTGGCTGTGAGGTGCTGTGTGATCCTGGCTGTGAGATGCTGTGTGATCCTGGCTGTGAGATACCTCGTGATCCTGACTGTGAGATGCTGTGGGATCCTGGCTGTGAGATACTGAGTGATTCTGGCTGTGAGATACTGTGTGATCCTGGCTGGGATATACTGTGTGATCCTGGCCCACAAACAAGATCTGACCCCGGCACTGAGGTGAGAAGGACTATGCCACACACCCACAATAGCGGGGGCGGGCCCAGAAGGTGGTTTGTAGCGTTGCTGGGTCTGGGTAAGTAGAAAGGGTTAATCCAATACTTGCCGGGGTCCGTGGGTTGGAGAGGCACACGTAGTCGCAGTCCGTAAGCCTGTGGTCAATGGTTGGAGAGGTACTCGTAGTCGTTATCCGTAAGCCAGGGGTCAAGAGCCAGAGAAAATCCAAATGCAAAGCCAGGTCGGTACACGAGAGGTTAACTGCAGGGAACAAGACAAGACTGTGCTGGGCTGGACAAGACAGCACACGCAAAGGCTGTGTTGCCCCAGTGCCCTCCATGATCCGGAGACCCCCCTCCCGAGGCTCGGCGGCGTACCCGGCTAGCGGGGGCCGCCATGACGGGTTGCGCGAGCGTGCGCAGGATCGCGCATGCACAGATAGAGTCAGGGAGTTGAGGTGGCCATTAGGTATTCGCGTATGCGCAGGGAAAATGCGCACGCGGCCCCAGTGTGTTTGCAGCCTCCACGGGACTACAACTCCCATGAGGCTTAGGGCCAAGCACACCAGGTGCCTCATAGTGGCCAATGAGGGCCAAGGAATCCCTGCACAGAGAGGAAAAGATAAATTTTGCGCGCTGAGAACGGCAGTTGGAGCTGGGAGCAGGAAGGGGAAGGAAGGGTGTAGGGAGCAAGTGAAGCTCCTGCACCAGGTAAGGTTCCCCCAAGTCACAGACAGGCCCCAACTCCCCACCAGGTTAGTGGGTAAGTGATAAGGGATGGCCCAAAGTTAGGGACCCTGCCCTTAGGTTCGTGGTGTGCATTCTTGTCAGGTCACAGCGGTCAGTGCTGTGAGGGCTGACAAGCGGGCACCGTGTGAGGTTGCAGTACGTTGCTGCAGGGGTTGGAAGTATGAGGTAGAAGTTAGGCAGAGGGGACCTGGGCGGTACGGGAGAGGTAGTGTGGGTGCAGGGGGTCAGTGACCCACCTGCATAGGACAGGCTACCCCGTAGGCCCCTAGGAGTTTTCCCTTGAAGCCATTTAAGGTTGCTGTGCTGTAGGGACATCCTATAGTAGCAGTGACCATCACATTAGTTCACATAGTCAGTTAGGGACTCAGCAGACGCTGCGCATCCGTTCAGAAGGTTGGGCGCAGACCTCCGCTGCTGCTGCAGAGGCTTTCCACGTGGGATCATCCCTGATGGTGGTTCCGGTGTTCTCCTATCATCGGATCCTTTGTGAAGCCCATTGCAGGCCAGAGCACTGGAGTGCTCGTCAGGTAACTCTTACCAACAAGTGCACCAACGAGCCTATTAGTTTCATTAGTGACTGCGCAGTCACACATATCCTCTCTCTGTAAGAGTGCGGGACATTGTGTGGGGTTACTGGACACAGGGTGGGATCACCCAGTGTAGGGGGAGCATCCTGCGTGATGCAGTAATCAGTGTCTCCTCTAGAGAGGGACACCCGTTATGTTGATGCTATACGGTTCCTATGTTCATCAGTAAAGGTATTGGTTATTATACATACGGTGTGCTGATTATTTGTATGTGTCCTGCGAGGAACAATTCCCGCTCTGCTGGGAACCATCGCAGGTGGAGGCGCTGCACCGAGTACAGGGTTACTCATAATATATTTGCCCCAGGTTCCCCGTGGTGGAAGCTCAGCCCTCCTGTGAGCCTAACAGGTAAAGCACCACACCCGGTAACAGTAGGTTCTCCGCACTCACATTATATCTGTGATTGGGTGGGGGAATACCCGGTACAGCTACACAATGTTATGCTCAGCAATGAGACTGAGCAGGTTCTTATACAGGAAGTGACCAATGAGGCAGGAGGCGGAGCAGAGGCGTGGCCCCAGCGGAGACAGGGATAGGCTGCAGGAAGACAAGGGCACACAGCAATCTTGACTCGCAGCTGGGGCTTGTTGCGCGACGGAGGCACGCCGTGACCGAGGGGGCGGAGCTAAAGGTCTGTGACCTGGCAGAAGAGGAGCGGGTGCGCACGCACTTTGAAAACAGAGCGGGGGTGCGCGCACCAGCGGGGGGCGGATCAGAGGCAGCAGCCACGTCAGTACTGGTATGTAGAGAGGAGGAACCGCGCCGCAAGGGACGCAATCCCCGAATCCTCTCAGATCCTGGCTGTGAGATACTGTGTGATACTGGCTGTGAGATGCAGTGTGATCCTGGCTGTGAGATACTGTGTGATCCTGGATGTGAGATACTGTGTGATCCTGGCTGTGAGATACTGGCTGTGAGATACTGTGTGATCCTGGCTGTGAGATACTGTGTGATCCTGGCTGTGAGATACGCTGTGTGATCCTGGCTGTGAGATGCTGTGTGATCCTGGCTGTGAGATACTGTGTGATCCTGGCTGTGAGATTCTGTGTGATCCTGGCTGTGAGATACTGTGTGATCCTGGCTGTGAGATACTGTGTGTTCCTGGCTGTGAGATACTGTGTGATCCTGGCTGTGAGATCCTGTGTGATCCTGGCTGTGAGATACTGTGTGTTCCTGGCTGTGAGATGCTGTGTGATCCTGGCTGTGAGATACTGTGGGATCCTGGCTGTGAGATACTGTGTGTTCCTGGCTGTGAGATACTGTGTGATCCTGGCTGTGAGATCCTGTGTGATCCTGGCTGTGAGATACTGTGTGTTCCTGGCTGTGAGATGCTGTGTGATCCTGGCTGTGAGATACTGTGTGATCCTGGCTGTGAGATACTGTGTGATCCTGGCTGTGAGATACTGTGTGATCCTGGCTGTGAGATACTGTGTGATCCTGGCTGTGAGATACTGTGTGATCCTGGCTGTGAGATGCTGTGTGATCCTGGCTGTGAGATGCAGTGTGATCCTGGCTGTGAGATACTGTGTGATCCTGGCTGTGAGATACTGTGTGATCCTGGCTGTGAGATACTGTGTGATCCTGGCTGTGAGATACTGTGTGATCCTGGCTGTGAGATGCTGTGTGATCCTGGCTGTGAGATACTGTGTGTTCCTGGCTGTGAGATGCTGTGTGATCCTGGCTGTGAGATACTGTGTGATCCTGGCTGTGTGATCCTGGCTGTGAGATGCTGTGTGATCCTGGCTGTGAGATACTGTGTGATCCTGGCTGTGAGATGCTGTGTGATCCTGGCTGTGAGATACTGTGTGATCCTGGCTGTGAGATACTGTGTGATCCTGGCTGTGAGATACTGTGTGATCCTGGCTGTGAGATACTGTGTGAGCCTGGCTGTGAGATACTGTGTGATCCTGGCTGTGAGATGCTGTGTGATCCTGGTTGTGAGATACTGTGTGATCCTGGCTGTGAGATACTGTGTGATCCTGGCTGTGAGATACTGTGTGATCCTGTCTGTGAGATACTGTGTGATCCTGGCTGTGAGATATTGTGTGATCCTGGCTGTGAGATACTCTGTGTGATCCTGTGTGATCCTGTGTGATCCTGTGTGATCCTGGCTGTGAGATGCTGCGTGATCCTGGCTGTGAGATACTGTGTGATCCTGGCTGTGAGATGCTGTGTGATCCTGGCTGTGAGATACTGTGTGATCCTGGCTGTGAGATACTGTGTGATCCTGGCTGTGAGATACTGTGTGATCCTGTCTGTGAGATACTGTGTGATCCTGGCTGTGAGATGCTGTGTGATCCTGGCTGTGAGATTCTGTGTGATTCTGGCTGTGAGATACTGTGTGATCCTGGCTGTGAGATGCTGTGTGATCCTGGCTGTGAGATACTGTGTGATCCTGGCTGTGAGATTCTGTGTGATCCTGGCTGTGAGATACTGTGTGATCCTGGCTGTGAGATACTGTGTGATCCTGGCTGTGAGATACTGTGTGATCCTGGCTGTGAGATACTGTGTGATCCTGGCTGTGAGATACTGTGTGATCCTGGCTGTGAGATTCTGTGTGATCCTGGCTGTGAGATACTGTGTGATCCTGGCTGTGAGATACTGTGTGATCCTGGCTGTGAGATGCTGTGTGATCCTGGCTGTGAGATACTGTGTGATCCTGGCTGGGAGATGCTGTGTGATCCTGGCTGTGAGATACTGTGTGATCCTGGCTGTGAGATGCTGTGTGATCCCGGCTGTGATATACTGTGTGATCCCGGCTGTGAGATACTGTGTGCTCCTGGCTGTGAGATACTGTGTGATCCTCTCTGTGAGATGCTGTGTGATCCTGGCTGTGAGATACTGTGTGTTCCTGGCTGTGAGATACTGTGTGATCCTGGCTGTGAGATACTGTGTGATCCTGGCTGTGAGATGCTGTGTGATCCTGGCTGTGAGATACTGTGTGATCCTGGCTGTGAGATACTGTGTGATCCTGGCTGTGAGATACTGTGTGATCCTGGCTGTGAGATACTGTGTGATCCTGGCTGTGAGATACTGTGTGATCCTGGCTGTGAGATACTGTGTGATCCTGGCTGTGAGATACTGTGTGATCCTGGCTGGGAGATGCTGTGTGATCCTGGCTGTGAGATACTGTGTGATCCTGGCTGTGAGATACTGTGTGATCCTGGCTGTGAGATGCTGTGTGATCCTGGCTGTGAGATGCTGTGTGATCCTGGCTGTGAGATACTGTGTGATCCTGGCTGTGAGATACTGTGTGATCCTGGCTGTGAGATGCTGTGGGATCCCGGCTGTGAGATACTGTGTGATCCTGACTGTGAGATACTGTGTGATCCTCTCTGTGAGATACTGTGTGATCCTGGCTGTGAGATACTGTGTGATCCTGGCTGTGAGATACTGTGTGATCCTGGCTGTGAGATACTGTGTGATCCTGGCTGTGAGATACTGTGTGATCCTGGCTGTGAGATGCTGTGTGATCCTGGCTGTGAGATGCTGTGTGATCCTGGCTGTGAGATGCTGTGTGATCCTGGCTGTGAGATACTATGTGATCCTGGCTGTGAGATACTGTGTGATCCTGGCTGTGAGATACTGTGTGATCCTGTCTGTGAGATACTGTGTGATCCTGGCTGTGAGATGCTGTGTGATCCTGGCTGTGAGATTCTGTGTGATTCTGGCTGTGAGATACTGTGTGATCCTGGCTGTGAGATGCTGTGTGATCCTGGCTGTGAGATACTGTGTGATCCTGGCTGTGAGATTCTGTGTGATCCTGGCTGTGAGATACTGTGTGATCCTGGCTGTGAGATACTGTGTGATCCTGGCTGTGAGATACTGTGTGATCCTGGCTGTGAGATACTGTGTGATCCTGGCTGTGAGATACTGTGTGATCCTGGCTGTGAGATTCTGTGTGATCCTGGCTGTGAGATACTGTGTGATCCTGGCTGTGAGATACTGTGTGATCCTGGCTGTGAGATGCTGTGTGATCCTGGCTGTGAGATACTGTGTGATCCTGGCTGGGAGATGCTGTGTGATCCTGGCTGTGAGATACTGTGTGATCCTGGCTGTGAGATGCTGTGTGATCCCGGCTGTGATATACTGTGTGATCCCGGCTGTGAGATACTGTGTGCTCCTGGCTGTGAGATACTGTGTGATCCTCTCTGTGAGATGCTGTGTGATCCTGGCTGTGAGATACTGTGTGTTCCTGGCTGTGAGATACTGTGTGATCCTGGCTGTGAGATACTGTGTGATCCTGGCTGTGAGATGCTGTGTGATCCTGGCTGTGAGATACTGTGTGATCCTGGCTGTGAGATACTGTGTGATCCTGGCTGTGAGATACTGTGTGATCCTGGCTGTGAGATACTGTGTGATCCTGGCTGTGAGATACTGTGTGATCCTGGCTGTGAGATACTGTGTGATCCTGGCTGTGAGATACTGTGTGATCCTGGCTGGGAGATGCTGTGTGATCCTGGCTGTGAGATACTGTGTGATCCTGGCTGTGAGATACTGTGTGATCCTGGCTGTGAGATGCTGTGTGATCCTGGCTGTGAGATGCTGTGTGATCCTGGCTGTGAGATACTGTGTGATCCTGGCTGTGAGATACTGTGTGATCCTGGCTGTGAGATGCTGTGGGATCCCGGCTGTGAGATACTGTGTGATCCTGACTGTGAGATACTGTGTGATCCTCTCTGTGAGATACTGTGTGATCCTCTCTGTGAGATACTGTGTGATCCTCTCTGTGAGATACTGTGTGATCCTGGCTGTGAGATACTGTGTGATCCTGGCTGTGAGATACTGTGTGATCCTGGCTGTGAGATACTGTGTGATCCTGGCTGTGAGATGCTGTGTGATCCTGGCTGTGAGATGCTGTGTGATCCTGGCTGTGAGATGCTGTGTGATCCTGGCTGTGAGATACTGTGTGTTCCTGGCTGTGAGATACTGTGTGATCCTGGCTGTGAGATGCTGTGGGATCCCGGCTGTGAGATACTGTGTGATCCTGACTGTGAGATGCTGTGTGATCCTGGCTGTGAGATACTGTGTGATCCTGGCTGTGAGATGCTGTGTGTTCCTGGCTGTGAGATACTGTGTGATCCTGGCTGTGAAATACTGTGTGATCCTGGCTGTGAGATGCTGTGTGATCCTGGCTGTGAGATACTGTGTGATCCTGGCTGTGAGATACTGTGTGATCCTGGCTGTGAGATGCTGTGGGATCCCGGCTGTGAGATACTGTGTGATCCTGACTGTGAGATGCTGTGTGTTCCTGGCTGTGAGATACTGTGTGATCCTGGCTGTGAGATACTGTGTGATCCTGGCTGTGAGATGCTGTGTGATCCTGGCTGTGAGATACTGTGTGATCCTGGCTGTGAGATACTGTGTGATCCTGGCTGTGAGATGCTGTGGGATCCAGGCTGTGAGATACTGTGTGATCCTGACTGTGAGATGCTGTGTGATCTAGGCTGTGAGATGCTGTGTGATCCTGGCTGTGAGATGCTGTGTGATCCTGGCTGTGAGATGCTGTGTGATCCTGGCTGTGAGATACTGTGTGATCCTGGCTGTGAGATGCTGTGTGTTCCTGGCTGTGAGATGCTGTGTGATCCTGACTGTGAGATACTGTGTGATCCTGGCTGTGAGATACTGTGTGTTCCTGGCTGTGAGATACTGTGTGATCCTGGCTGTGAGATGCTGTGTGATCCTGACTGTGAGATACTGTGTGATCCTGGCTGTGAGATACTGTGTGATCCTGTCTGTGAGATACTGTGTGATCCTGGCTGTGAGATACTGTGTGATCCTGGCTGTGAGAGGCTGTGTGTTCCTGGCTGTGAGATGCTGTGTGATCCTGGCTGTGAGATCCTGTGTGATCCTGGCTGTGAGATACTATGTGACCCTGGCTGTGAGATGCTGTGTGATCCTGGCTGTGAGATACTGTGTGATCCTGGCTGTGAGATGCTGTGTGATCCTGGCTGTGAGATACAGTGTGATCCTGGCTGTGAGATACTGTGTGATCCTGGCTGTGAGATACTCTGTGTGTTCCTGGCTGTGAGATACTGTGTGATCCTGGCTGTGAGATACTGTGTGATCCTGGCTGTGAGATGCTGTGTGATCCTGGCTGTGAGATGCTGTGTGATCCTGGCTGTGAGATGCTGTGGGATCCCGGCTGTGAGATACTGTGTGATCCTGGCTGTGAGATGCTGTGTGTTCCTGGCTGTGAGATACTGTGTGATCCTGGCTGTGAGATACTGTGTGATCCTGGCTGTGAGATACTGTGTGATCCTCTCTGTGAGATGCTGTGTGATCCTGGCTGTGAGATACTGTGTGTTCCTGGCTGTGAGATACTGTGTGATCCTGGCTGTGAGATACTGTGTGATCCTGGCTGTGAGATGCTGTGTGATCCTGGCTGTGAGATACTGTGTGATCCTGGCTGTGAGATACTGTGTTATCCTGGCTGTGAGATACTGTGTGATCCTGGCTGTGAGATACTGTGTGATCCTGGCTGTGAGATACTGTGTGATCCTGGCTGTGAGATACTGTGTGATCCTGGCTGTGAGATACTGTGTGATCCTGGCTGGGAGATGCTGTGTGATCCTGGCTGTGAGATACTGTGTGATCCTGGCTGTGAGATACTGTGTTATCCTGGCTGTGAGATGCTGTGTGATCCTGGCTGTGAGATGCTGTGTGATCCTGGCTGTGAGATACTGTGTGATCCTGGCTGTGAGATACTGTGTGATCCTGGCTGTGAGATGCTGTGGGATCCCGGCTGTGAGATACTGTGTGATCCTGACTGTGAGATACTGTGTGATCCTCTCTGTGAGATACTGTGTGATCCTGGCTGTGAGATACTGTGTGATCCTGGCTGTGAGATACTGTGTGATCCTGGCTGTGAGATACTGTGTGATCCTGGCTGTGAGATACTGTGTGATCCTGGCTGTGAGATGCTGTGTGATCCTGGCTGTGAGATGCTGTGTGATCCTGGCTGTGAGATGCTGTGTGATCCTGGCTGTGAGATACTGTGTGTTCCTGGCTGTGAGATACTGTGTGATCCTGGCTGTGAGATGCTGTGGGATCCCGGCTGTGAGATACTGTGTGATCCTGACTGTGAGATGCTGTGTGATCCTGGCTGTGAGATACTGTGTGATCCTGGCTGTGAGATGCTGTGTGTTCCTGGCTGTGAGATACTGTGTGATCCTGGCTGTGAGATACTGTGTGATCCTGGCTGTGAGATGCTGTGTGATCCTGGCTGTGAGATACTGTGTGATCCTGGCTGTGAGATACTGTGTGATCCTGGCTGTGAGATGCTGTGGGATCCCGGCTGTGAGATACTGTGTGATCCTGACTGTGAGATGCTGTGTGTTCCTGGCTGTGAGATACTGTGTGATCCTGGCTGTGAGATACTGTGTGATCCTGGCTGTGAGATGCTGTGTGATCCTGGCTGTGAGATACTGTGTAATCCTGGCTGTGAGATACTGTGTGATCCTGGCTGTGAGATGCTGTGGGATCCCGGCTGTGAGATACTGTGTGATCCTGACTGTGAGATGCTGTATGATCCTGGCTGTGAGATGCTGTGTGATCCTGGCTGTGAGATGCTGTGTGATCCTGGCTGTGAGATGCTGTGTGATCCTGGCTGTGAGATACTGTGTGATCCTGGCTGTGAGATGCTGTGTGTTCCTGGCTGTGAGATGCTGTGTGATCCTGACTGTGAGATACTGTGTGATCCTGGCTGTGAGATACTGTGTGTTCCTGGCTGTGAGATACTGTGTGATCCTGGCTGTGAGATGCTGTGTGATCCTGACTGTGAGATACTGTGTGATCCTGGCTGTGAGATACTGTGTGATCCTGGCTGTGAGATACTGTGTGATCCTGGCTGTGAGATACTGTGTGATCCTGGCTGTGAGATGCTGTGTGTTCCTGGCTGTGAGATGCTGTGTGATCCTGGCTGTGAGATCCTGTGTGATCCTGGCTGTGAGATACTATGTGACCCTGGCTGTGAGATGCTGTGTGATCCTGGCTGTGAGATACTGTGTGATCCTGGCTGTGAGATGCTGTGTGATCCTGGCTGTGAGATACAGTGTGATCCTGGCTGTGAGATACTGTGTGATCCTGGCTGTGAGATACTCTGTGTGTTCCTGGCTGTGAGATACTGTGTGATCCTGGCTGTGAGATACTGTGTGATCCTGGCTGTGAGATGCTGTGTGATCCTGGCTGTGAGATGCTGTGTGATCCTGGCTGTGAGATGCTGTGGGATCCCGGCTGTGAGATACTGTGTGATCCTGGCTGTGAGATGCTGTGTGTTCCTGGCTGTGAGATACTGTGTGATCCTGGCTGTGAGATACTGTGTGATCCTGGCTGTGAGATGCTGTGGGATCCCGGCTGTGAGATACTGTGTGATCCTGGCTGTGAGATGCTGTGGGATCCCGGCTGTGAGATACTGTGTGATCCTGACTGTGAGATGCTGTGTGATCCTGGCTGTGAGATGCTGTGTGATCCCGGCTGTGAGATGCTGTGTGATCCTGGCTGTGAGATGCTGTGTGATCCTGGCTGTGAGATACTGTGTGATCCTGGCTGTGAGATGCTGTGTGTTCCTGGCTGTGATATGCTGTGTGATCCTGACTGTGAGATACTGTGTGATCCTGGCTGTGAGATACTGTGTGTTCCTGGCTGTGAGATACTGTGTGATCCTGGCTGTGAGATGCTGTGTGATACTGACTGTGAGATACTGTGTGATCCTGGCTGTGAGATACTGTGTGATCCTGGCTGTGAGATACTGTGTGATCCTGGCTGTGAGATACTGTGTGATCCTGGCTGTGAGATGCTGTGTGTTCCTGGCTGTGAGAAGCTGTGTGATCCTCGCTGTGAGATACTGTGTGATCCTGGCTGGGAGATACTGTGTGATCCTGGCTGTGAGATGCTGTGTGTTCCTGGCTGTGAGATACTGTGTGATCCTGGCTGTGAGATGCTGTGTGATCCTGACTGTGAGATACTGTGTGATCCTGGCTGTGAGATACTGTGTGATCCTGGCTGTGAGATACTGTGTGATCCTGGCTGTGAGATACTGTGTGATCCTGGCTGTGAGATGCTTTGTGTTCCTGGCTGTGAGATGCTGTGTGATCCTGACTGTGAGATACTGTGTGATCCTCGCTGTGAGATACTGTGTGATCCTGGCTGTGAGATGCTGTGTGATCCTGACTGTGAGATGCTGTGTGATCCTGGCTGTGAGATGCTGTGTGATCCTGGCTGTGAGATGCTGTGTGATCCTGGCTGTGAGATGCTGTGTGATCCTGGCTGTGAGATCCTGTGTGATCCTGGCTGTGAGATACTATGTGACCCTGGCTGTGAGATGCTGTGTGATCCTGGCTGTGAGATACTGTGTGATCCTGGCTGTGAGATACTGTGTGATCCTGGCTGTGAGATTCTGTGTGATCCTGGCTGTGAGATGCTGTGTGATCCTGGCTGTGAGATACTGTGTGATCCTGGCTGTGACATACTGTGTGATCCTGGCTGTGATATACTGTGTGATCCTGGCTGTGAGATACTGTGTGATCCTGGCTGTGAGATACTGTGTGATCCTGGCTGTGAGATACTGTGTGATCCTGGCTGTGAGATACTGTGTGATCCTGGCTGTGCGATACTGTGTGATCCTGGCTGTGAGATACAGTGTGATCCAGGCTGTGAGATACTGTGTGATCCTGGCTGTGAGATACTGTGTGATCCTGGCTGTGAGATACTGTGTGATCCTGGCTGTGAGATACTGAGTGATCCTGGCTGTGAGATACTGTGGGATCCTGGCTGTGAGATACTGTGTGATCCTGGCTGTGAGATACTGAGTGATCCTGGCTGTGAGATACTGTGTGATCCTGGCTGTGGGATACTGTGTGATCCTGGCTGTGAGATACTGTGTGATCCTGGCTGTGAGATACTGTGTGATCCTGGCTGTGAGATGCTGTGTGATCCTCTCTGTGAGATACTGTGTGATCCTGGCTGTGAGATACTGTGTGATCCTCTCTGTGAGATGCTGTGTGATCCTGGCTGTGAAATGCTGTGTGATCCTGGCTGTGAGATACTGTGTGATCCTGGCTGTGAGATACTATGTGACCCTGGCTGTGAGATACTGTGTGATCCTCTCTGTGAGATACTGTGTGATCCTGGCTGTGAGATACTGTGTGATCCTCTCTGTGAGATGCTGTGTGATCCTGGCTGTGAGATGCTGTGTGATCCTGGCTGTGAGATACTGTGTGATCCTGGCTGTGAGATACTGTGTGATCCTGGCTGTGAGATACTGTGTGATCCTGGCTGTGAGATACAGTGTGATCCTGGCTGTGAGATGCTGTGTGATCCTGGCTGTGAGATACTGTGTGATCCTCTCTGTGAGATACTGTGTGATCCTGGCTGTAAGATACTGTGTGATCCTCTCTGTGAGATGCTGTGTGATCCTGGCTGTGAGATGCTGTGTGATCCTGGCTGTGAGATCCTGTGTGATCCTGGCTGTGAGATACTGTGTGATCCTGGCTGTGAGATACTGTGTGATCCTGGCTGTGAGATGCTGTGTGTTCCTGGCTGTGAGATACTGTGTGTTCCTGGCTGTGAGATGCTGTGTGATCCTGGCTGTGAGATGCTGTGTGATCCTGGCTGTGAGATGCTGTGTGATCCTGGCTGTGAGATACTGTGTGATCCTGGCTGTGAGATACTGTGTGATCCTGGCTGTGAGATACTGTGTGATCCTGGCTGTGAGATACTGTGTGATCCTGGCTGTGAGATACTGTGTGATCCTGGCTGTGAGATACTGTGTGATCCTGGCTGTGAGATTCTGTGTGATCCTGGCTGTGAGATTCTGTGTGATCCTGGCTTTGAGATTCTGTGTGATCCTGGCTGTGAGATTCTGTGTGATCCTGGCTGTGAGATGCTGTGTGAGCCTGGCTGTGAGATTCTGTGTGATCCTGGCTGTGAGATTCTGTGTGATCCTGGCTGTGAGATGCTGTGTGATCCTGGCTGTGAGATTCTGTGTGATCCTGGCTGTGAGATGCTGTGTGATCCTGGCTGTGAGATACTGGGTGATCCTGGCTGTGCGATACTGTGTGATCCTGGCTGTGAGATACTGTGTGATCCTGGCTGTGAGATACTGTGTGATCCTGGCTGTGAGATACTGTGTGATCCTGGCTGTGAGATGCTGTGTGATCCTGGCTATGCGATACTGTGTGATCCTGGCTGTGAGATACTGTGTGATCCTCTCTGTGAGATACTGTGTGATCCTGGCTGTGAGATACTGTGTGATCCTGGCTGTGAGATGCTGTGTGATCCTGGCAGTGAGATGCTGTGTGATCCTCTCTGTGAGATACTGTGTGATCCTGGCTGTGAGATACTGTGTGATCCTGGCTGTGGTGCTGTGTGTTCCTGGCTGTGAGATGCTGTGTGTTCCTGGCTGTGAGATGCTGTGTGATCCTGGCTGTGAGATACTGTGTGATCCTGGCTGTGAGATGCTGTGTGATCCTGGCTGTGAGATACTGTGTGTTCCTGGCTGTGAGATGCTGTGTGATCCTGGCTGTGAGATACTGTGTGATCCCGGCTGTGAGATGCTGTGTGATCCTGGCTGTGAGATACTGTGTGTTCCTGGCTGTGAGATACTGTGTGATCCTGGCTGTGAGATACTGTGTGATCCTGGCTGTGAGATACTGTGTGATCCTGGCTGTGAGATACTGTGTGATCCTGGCTGTGAGATACTGTGTGATCCTGGCTGTGAGATGCTGTGTGTTCCTGGCTGTGAGATGCTGTGTGATCCGGGCTGTGAGATACTGTGTGATCCTGGCTGTGAGATGCTGTGTGATCCTGGCTGTGAGATGCTGTGTGATCCTGGCTGTGAGATACTGTGTGATCCTGGCTGTGAGATGCTGTGTGATCCTGGCTGTGAGATGCTGTGTGTTCCTGGCTGTGAGATACTACGTGATCCTGTAACGCTTGCGCGAGCCCACAAACAAGACCTGACCCCGGCACTGAGGTGGGAAGGACTATGCCACAAACCCACAGTAGCGGGGGCGGGTCCAGAAGGTGGTTTGTAGCGTTGCTGGGTCTGGGAAAGTAGAAAGGGTTAATCCAATACTTGCCGGGGTCCGTGGGTTGGAGAGGTACACGTAGTAGGAGTCCGTAAGCCTGTGGTCAATGGTTGGAGAGGTACTCATAGTCGTTATCCGTAAGCCAGGGGTCAAGAGCCAGAGAAAATCCAAATGCAAAGCCAGGTCGGTACACGAGAGGTTAACTGCAGGGAACAAGACAAGACTGTGCTGGGCTGGACAAGACAAGCACACGCAAAGGCTGTGTTGCCCCAGTGCCCTCCATGATCCGGAGACCCCCCTCCCGAGGCTCGGCCGGCGTACACGGCTAGCGGGGGCCGCCATGACGGGTTGCGCGAGCGTGCGCAGGATCGCGCATGCACAGATAGAGTCAGGGAGTTGAGGTGGCCATTAGGTATTCGCGCATGCGCAGGGAAAACGTGCACGCGGCCCCAATGTGTTTGCAGCCTCCACGGGACTACAACTCCCATGAGGCTTAGGGCCAAGCACACCAGGTGCCTCATAGTGGCCAATGAGGGCCAAGGAATCCCTGCACAGAGAGGGAAAGATAAATTTTGCGCGCTGAGAACGGCAGTTGGAGCTGGGAGCAGGAAGGGGAAGGAAGAGTGTAGGGAGCAAGTGAAGCTCCTGCACCAGGTAAGGTTCCCCCAAGTCACAGACAGGCCCCAACTCCCCACCAGGTTAGTGGGTAAGTGATAAGGGATGGCCACAAGTTAGGGACCCTGCCCTTAGGTTCGTGGTGTGCATTCTTGTCAGGTCACAGCGGTCAGTGCTGTGAGGGCTGACAAGCGGGCACCGTGTGAGGTTGCAGTACGTTGCTGCAGGGGTTGGAAGTGTGAGGTAGAAGTTTGGCAGAGGGGACCTGGGCGGTACGGGAGAGGTAATGTGGGTGCAGGGGGTCAGTGACCCACCTGCATAGGACAGGCTACCCCGTAGGCCCCTAGGAGTTTTCCCTTGAAGCCATTTAAGGTTGCTGTGCTGTAGGGACATCCTATAGTAGCAGTGACCATCACATTAGTTCACATAGTCAGTTAGGGACTCAGCAGACGCTGCGCATCCGTTCAGAAGGTTGGGCGCAGACCTCCGCTGCTGCTGCAGAGGCTTTCCACGTGGGATCATCCCTGATGGTGGTTCCGGTGTTCTCCTATCATCGGTTCCTTTGTGAAGCCCGTTGCAGGCCAGAGCACTGGAGTGCTCGTCAGGTAACTCTTACCAACAAGTGCACCAACGAGCCTATTAGTTTCATTAGTGACTGCGCAGTCACACATATCCTCTCTCTGTAAGAGTGCGGGACATTGTGTGGGGTTACTGGACACAGGGTGGGATCACCCAGTGTAGGGGGAGCATCCTGCGTGATGCAGTAATCAGTGTCTCCTCTAGAGAGGGACACCCGTTATGTTGATGCTATACGGTTCCTATGTTCATCAGTAAAGGTATTGGTTATTATACATACGGTGTGCTGATTATTTGTATGTGTCCTGCGAGGAACAATTCCCGCTCTGCTGGGAACCATCGCAGGTGGAGGCGCTGCACCGAGTACAGGGTTACTCATAATATATTTGCCCCAGGTTCCCCGTGGTGGAAGCTCAGCCCTCCTGTGAGCCTAACAGGTAAAGCACCACACCCGGTAACAGTAGGTTCTCCGCACTCACATTATATCTGTGATTGGGTGGGGGAATACCCGGTACAGCTACACAATGTTATGCTCAGCAATGAGACTGAGCAGGTTCTTATACAGGAAGTGACCAATGAGGCAGGAGGCGGAGCAGAGGCGTGGCCCCAGCGGAGACAGGGATAGGCTGCAGGAAGACAAGGGCACACAGCAATCTTGACTCCCAGCTGGGGCTTGTTGCGCGACGGAGGCACGCCGTGACCGAGGGGGCGGAGCTAAGGTCTGTGACCTGGCAGAAGAGAAGCGGGTGCGCACGCACTTTGAAAACAGAGCGGGGGTGCGCGCACCAGCGGGGGGCGGATCAGAGGCAGCAGCCACGTCAGTACTGGTATGTAGAGAGGAGGAACCGCGCCGCAAGGGACGCAATCCCCGAATCCTCTCAGATCCTGGCTGTGAGATACTGTGTGATCCTGGCTGTGAGATGTTGTGTGATCCTGGCTGTGAGATACTGTGTGATCCTGGCTGTGAGATTCTGTGTGATCCTGGCTGTGAGATACTGTGTGATCCTGGCTGTGAGATACTGTGTGATCCTGGCTGTGAGATACTGTGTGATCCTGGCTGTGTGATCCCTTGTGATCCTGGCTGTGAGATGCAGTGGGATCCTGGATGTGAGATACTGTGTGATCCTGGCTGTGAGATGCAGTGGGATCCTGGATGTGAGATACTGTGTGATCCTGGCTGTGAGATACTGTGTGATCCTGGCTGTGAGATACTGGCTGTGAGATACTGTGTGATCCTGGCTGTGAGATACTGTGTGATCCTGGCTGTGAGATCCTGTGTGATCCTGGCTGTGAGATACGCTGTGTGATCCTGGCTGTGAGATGCTGTGTGATCCTGGCTGTGAGATACTGTGTGATCCTGGCTGTGAGATACTGTGTGATCCTGGCTGTGAGATTCTGTGTGATCCTGGCTGTGAGATACTGTGTGATCCTGGCTGTGAGATGCTGTGTGATCCTGGCTGTGAGATGCTGTGTGATCCTGGCTGTGTGATACTGTGTGATCCTGGCTGTGAGATACTGTGTGATCCTGGCTGTGAGATTCTGTGTGATTCTGGCTGTGAGATTCTGTGTGATTCTGGCTGTGAGATTCTGTGTGATCCTGGCTGTGAGATACTGTGTGATCCTGGCTGTGAGATGCTGTGTGATCCTGGCTGTGAGATACTGTGTGGTCCTGGCTGTGAGATGCTGTGTGATCCTGGCTGTGAGATGCTGTGTGATCCTGGCTGTGAGATTCTGTGTGATTCTGGCTGTGAGATGCTGTGGGATCCTGGCTGTGAGATACTGTGTGATCCTGGCTGTGAGATGCTGTGTGATCCTGGCTGTGAGATGCTGTGTGATCCTGGCTGTGAGATACTGTGTGATCCTGGCTGTGAGATACTGTGTGATCCTGGCTGTGAGATACTGTGTGATCCTGGCTGTGAGATTCTGTGTGATTCTGGCTGTGAGATGCTGTGGGATCCTGGCTGTGAGATACTGTGTGATCCTGGCTGTGAGATTCTGTGTGATCCTGGCTGTGAGATACTGTGTGATCCTGGCTGTGAGATACTGTGTGATCCTGGCTGTGAGATACTGTGTGATCCTGGCTGTGAGATGCTGTGTGATCCTGGCTGTGAGATACTGTGGGATCCTGGCTGTGAGATACTGTGTGATCCTGGCTGTGAGATGCTGTGTGATCCTGGCTGTGAGATGCTGTGGGATCCTGGCTGTGAGATGCTGTGTGATCCTGGCAGTGAGATGCTGTGTGATCCTGGCTGTGAGATACTGTGGGATCCTGGCTGTGAGATACTGTGTGATCCTGGCTGTGAGATACTGTGTGATCCTGGCTGTGAGATGCTGTGTGATCCTGGCTGTGAGATGCTGTGTGATCCTGGCTGTGAGATACTGTGTGATCCTGGCTGTGAGATTCTGTGTGATCCTGGCTGTGAGATGCTGTGTGATCCTGGCTGTGAGATACTGTGTGATCCTGGCTGTGAGATTCTGTGTGATCCTGGCTGTGAGATACTGTGTGATCCTGGCTGTGAGATGCTGTGTGATCCTGGCTGTGAGATACTGTGTGATCCTGGCTGTGAGATTCTGTGTGATCCTGGCTGTGAGATGCTGTGTGATCCTGGCTGTGAGATACTGTGTGATCCTGGCTGTGAGATTCTGTGTGATCCTGGCTGTGAGATGCTGTGTGATCCTGGCTGTGAGATACTGTGTGATCCTGGCTGTGAGATACTGTGTGATCCAGGCTGTGAGATACAGTGTGATCCAGGCTGTGAGATACTGTGTGATCCTGGCTGTGAGATACTGTGTGATCCTGGCTGTGAGATACTGTGTGATCCTGGCTGTGAGATACTGTGTGATCCTGGCTGTGTGATCCTGGCTGTGAGATACTGTGTGATCCTGGCTGTGAGATACTGTGTGATCCAGGCTGTGAGATACAGTGTGATCCAGGCTGTGAGATACTGTGTGAACCTGGCTGTGAGATACTGTGTGATCCTGGCTGTGAGATACTGTGTGATCCTGGCTGTGAGATACTGTGTGATCCTGGCTGTGAGATACTGTGTGATCCTGGCTGTGAGATACTGAGTGATCCTGGCTGTGAGATGCTGTGTGTTCCTGGCTGTGAGATACTGTGTGATCCTGGCTGTGAGATACTGTGTGATCCTGGCTGTGAGATACTGTGTGATCCTGGCTGTGTGATCCTGGCTGTGAGATACTGTGTGATCCTGGCTGTGAGATACTGTGTGATCCAGGCTGTGAGATACAGTGTGATCCAGGCTGTGAGATACTGTGTGATCCTGGCTGTGAGATACTGTGTGATCCTGGCTGTGAGATACTGTGTGATCCTGGCTGTGAGATACTGTGTGATCCTGGCTGTGAGATACTGAGTGATCCTGGCTGTGTGATACTGTGTGATCCTGGCTGTGAGATACTCTGTGAGATCCTGGCTGTGAGATACTGTGTGTTCCTGGCTGTGAGATACTATGTGATCCTGGATGTGAGATACTGAGTGATCCTGGCTGTGAGATGCTGTGTGATCCTGGCTGTGAGATACTGTGTGATCCTGGATGTGAGATACTGTGTGATCCTGGCTGTGAGATGCTGTGTGATCCTGGTTGTGAGATACTGTGTGATCCTGGCTGGGAGATACTGTGGGATCCTGGCTGTGAGATACTGTGGGATCCTGGCTGTGAGATGCTGTGTGATCCTGGCTGTGAGATGCTGTGTGATCCTGGCTGTGAGATACTGTGTGATCCTGGCTGTGAGATTCTGTGTGATCCTGGCTGTGAGATTCTGTGTGATCCTGGCTGTGAGATGCTGTGTGATCCTGGCTGTGAGATACTGTGTGATCCTGGCTGTGAGATGCTGTGTGATCCTGGCTGTGAGATACTGAGTGATCCTGGCTGTGAGATACTGTGTGATCCTGGCTGTGAGATACTGTGTGATCCTGGCTGTGAGATACTGTGTGATCCTGTGTGATCCTGGCTGTGAGATACTGTGTGATCCTGGCTGTGAGATACTGCGTGATCCTGGCTGTGAGATACTGTGTGATCCTGGCTGTGAGATGCTGTGTGACCCTGGCTGTGAGATACTGTGTGATCCTGGCTGTGAGATACTGTGTGATCCTGGCTGTGAGATACTGAGTGATCCTGGCTGTGAGATACTGTGTGATCCTGGCTGTGAGATGCTGTGTGATCCTGGCTGTGAGATGCTGTGTGATCCTGGCTGTGAGATGCTGTGTGACCCTGGCTGTGAGATACTGTGTGATCCTGGCTGTGAGATACTGTGTGATCCTGGCTGTGAGATACTGAGTGATCCTGGCTGTGAGATACTGTGTGATCCTGGCTGTGAGATGCTGTGTGATCCTGGCTGTGAGATACTGTGTGATCCTGGCTGTGAGATACTGTGTGATCCTGGCTGTGAGATACTGAGTGATCCTGGCTGTGAGATACTGTGTGATCCTGGCTGGGATATACTGTGTGTTCCTGGCTGTGAGATACTGTGGGATCCTGGCTGTGAGATACTGTGTGATCCTGGCTGTGAGATACTGTGTGATCCTGGCTGTGAGATACTGAGTGATCCTGGCTGTGAGATACTGTGTGATCCTGGCTGGGATATACTGTGTGTTCCTGGCTGTGAGATACTGTGGGATCCTGGCTGTGAGATACTGATTGATCCTGGCTGTGAGATACTGTGTGATCCTGGCTGTGAGATACTGTGTGATCCTGGCTGTGAGATACTGTGTGATCCTGGCTGTGAGATACTGTGTGATCCTGGCTGTGAGATACTGTGTGATCCTGGCTGTGAGATACTGAGTGATCCTGGCTGTGAGATACTGTGTGTTCCTGGCTGTGAGATACTGTGTGATCCTGGCTGTGATATACTGTGTGATCCTGGCTGTGAGATGCTGTGTGATCCTGTGTGATCCTGTGTGATCCTGGCTGTGAGATACTGTGTGATCCTGGCTGTGAGATACTGTGTGATCCTGGCTGTGAGATACTGTATGATCCTGGCTGTGAGATCCTGTGTGATCCTGGCTGTGAGATGCTGTGTGATCCTGGCTGTGAGATACTGTGTGATCCTGGCTGTGAGATGCTGTGTGATCCTGGCTGTGAGATACTGTGTGATCCTGGCTGTGAGATGCTGTGTGTTCCTGGCTGTGAGATGCTGTGTGATCCTGGCTGTGAGATACTGTGTGATCCTGGCTGTGAGATGCTGTGTGTTCCTGGCTGTGAGATACTGTGTGATCCTGGCTGTGAGATACTGTGTGATCCTGGCTGTGAGATACTGTGTGATCCTGGCTGTGAGATACTGTGTGATCCTGGCTGTGAGATCCTGTGTGATCCTGGCTGTGAGATGCTGTGTGATCCTGGCTGTGAGATACTGTGTGATCCTGGCTGTGAGATGATGTGTGATCCTGGCTGTGAGATACTGTGTGATCCTGGCTGTGAGATGCTGTGTGTTCCTGGCTGTGAGATGCTGTGTGATCCTGGCTGTGAGATACTGTGTGATCCTGGCTGTGAGATGCTGTGTGTTCCTGGCTGTGAGATACTGTGTGATCCTGGCTGTGAGATACTGTGTGATCCTGGCTGTGAGATACTGTGTAATCCTGGCTGTGAGATACTGTGTAATCCTGGCTGTGAGATGCTGTGTGATCCTGGCTGTGAGATACTGTGTGATCCTGGCTGTGAGATACTGTGTGATCCTGGCTGTGAGATACTGTGTGATCCTGGCTGTGAGATACTGTGTGATCCTGGCTGTGAGATCCTGTGTGACCCTGGCTGTGAGATACTGTGTGTTCCTGGCTGTGAGATGCTGTGTGATCCTGGCTGTGAGATGCTGTGTGATCCTGGCTGTGAGATACTGTGTGATCCTCTCTGTGAGATGCTGTGTGATCCTGGCTGTGAGATGCTGTGTGATCCTGGCTGTGAGATACTGTGTGATCCTGGCTGTGAGATACTGTGTGATCCTGGCTGTGAGATACTGTGTGATCCTGGCTGTGAGATTCTGTGTGATCCTGGCTGTGAGATGCTGTGTGATCCTGGCTGTGAGATACTGTGTGATCCTGGCTGTGAGATACTGTGTGATCCTGGCTGTGAGATACTGTGTGATCCTGGCTGTGAGATGCTGTGTGATCCTGGCTGTGAGATGCTGTGTGATCCTGGCTGTGAGATACTGTGTGATCCTGGCTGTGAGATACTGTGTGATCCTGGCTGTGAGATACTGTGTGATCCTGGCTGTGCGATGCTGTGTGATCCTGGCTGTGAGATTCTGTGTGATCCTGGCTGTGAGATACTGTGTGATCCTGGCTGTGAGATGCTGTGTGATCCTGGCTGTGCGATGCTGTGTGATCCTGGCTGTGAGATACTGTGTGATCCTGGCTGTGAGATGCAGTGTGATCCTGGCTGTGAGATACTGTGTGATCCTGGCTGTGAGATACTGTGTGATCCTCTCTGTGAGATACTGTGTGATCCTGGCTGTGAGATGCTGTGTGTTCCTGGCTGTGAGATGCTGTGTGATCCTCTCTGTGAGATACTGTATGTTCCTGGCTGTGAGATGCTGTGTGTTCCTGGCTGTGAGATACTGTGTGATCCTCTCTGTGAGATACTGTATGTTCCTGGCTGTGAGATACTACGTGATCCTGTAATGCTTGCGCGAGCCCACAAACAAGACCTGACCCCGGCACTGAGGTGGGAAGGACTATGCCACAAACCCACAGTAGCGGGGGCGGGTCCAGAAGGTGGTTTGTAGCGTTGCTGGGTTTGGGAAAGTAGAAAGGGTTAATCCAATACTTGCCGGGGTCCGTGGGTTGGAGAGGTACACGTAGTAGGAGTCCGTAAGCCTGTGGTCAATGGTTGGAGAGGTACTCGTAGTCGTTATCCGTAAGCCAGGGGTCAAGAGCCAGAGAAAATCCAAATGCAAAGCCAGGTCGGTACACGAGAGGTTAACTGCAGGGAACAAGACAAGACTGTGCTGGGCTGGACAAGACAAGCACACGCAAAGGCTGTGTTGCCCCAGTGCCCTCCATGATCCGGAGACCCCCCTCCCGAGGCTCGGCCGGCGTACACGGCTAGCAGGGGCCGCCATGACGGGTTGCGCGGGCGTACGCAGGATCGCGCATGCACAGATAGAGTCAGGGAGTTGAGGTGGCCATTAGGTATTCGCTCATGCGCAGGGAAAACGTGCACGCGGCCCCAATGTGATTGCAGCCTCCACGGGACTACAACTCCCATGAGGCTTAGGGCCAAGCACACCAGGTGCCTCATAGTGGCCAATGAGGGCCAAGGAATCCCTGCACAGAGAGGGAAAGATACATTTTGCGCGCTGAGAACGGCAGTTGGAGCTGGGAGCAGGAAGGGGAAGGAAGGGTGTAGGGAGCAAGTGAAGCTCCTGCACCAGGTAAGGTTCCCCCAAGTCACAGACAGGCCCCAACTCCCCACCAGGTTAGTGGGTAAGTGATAAGGGATGGCCACAAGTTAGGGACCCTGCCCTTAGGTTCGTGGTGTGCATTCTTGTCAGGTCACAGCGGTCAGTGCTGTGAGGGCTGACAAGCGGGCACCGTGTGAGGTTGCAGTACGTTGCTGCAGGGGTTGGAAGTGTGAGGTGGAAGTTTGGCAGGGGGGACCTGGGCGGTACGGGAGAGGTAGTGTGGGTGCAGGGGGTCAGTGACCCACCTGCATAGGACAGGCTACCCCGTAGGCCCCTAGGAGTTTTCCCTTGAAGCCATTTAAGGTTGCTGTGCTGTAGGGACGGCCTATAGTAGCAGTGACCATCAAATTAGTTCACATAGTCAGTTAGGGACTCAGCAGACGCTGCGCATCCGTTCAGAAGGTTGGGCGCAGACCTCCGCTGCTGCTGCAGAGGCTTTCCACGTGGGATCATCCCTGATGGTGGTTCCGGTGTTCTCCTATCATCGGATCCTTTGTGAAGCCCATTGCAGGCCAGAGCACTGGAGTGCTCGTCAGGTAACTCTTACCAACAAGTGCACCAACGAGCCTATTAGTTTCATTAGTGACTGCACAGTCACACATATCCTCTCTCTGTAAGAGTGCGGGACATTGTGTGGGGTTTCTGGACACGGGGTGGGATCACCCAGTGTAGGGGGAGCGTCCTGCGTGATGCAGTAATCAGTGTCTCCTCTAGAGAGGGACACCCGTTATGTTGATGCTATACGGTTCCTATGTACATCAGTAAAGGTATTGGTTATTATACATACGGTGTGCTGATTATTTGTATGTGTCCTGCGAGGAACAATTCCCGCTCTGCTGGGAACCATCGCAGGTGGAGGCGCTGCACCGAGTACAGGGTTACTCATAATATATTTGCTCCAGGTTCCCCGTGGCGGAAGCTCAGCCCTCCTGTGAGCCTAACAGGTTCAGCACCACACCCGGTAACAGTAGGTTCTCCGCACTCACATTATATCTGTGATTGGGTGGGGGAATACCCGGTACAGCTACACAATGTTATGCTCAGCAATGAGACTGAGCAGGTTCTTATACAGGAAGTGACCAATGAGGCAGGAGGCAGAGCAGAGGCGTGGCCCCAGCGGAGACAGGGATAGGCTGCAGGAAGACAAGGGCACACAGCAATCTTGACTCGCAGCTGGGGCTTGTTGCGCGACGGAGGCGCGGCGTGACCGAGGGGGCGGAGCTAAAGGTCTGTGACCTGGCAGAAGAGGAGCGGGTGCGCACGCACTTTGAAAACAGAGCGGGGTGCGCGCACCAGCGGGGGGCGGATCGGAGGCAGCAGCCGCGTCAGTACTGGTATGTAGAGAGGAGGAACCGCGCCGCAAGGGACGCAATCCCCGAATCCTCTCAGATCCTGGCGGTGAGATCCAGGCTGTGAGATACTGTGTGATCCTGGCTGTAAGATACTGTGTGATCCTGGCTGTGAGATACTGTGTGATCCTGGCTGTGAGACACTGTGTGATCCTGACTGTGAGATGCTGTGTGACCCTGGCTGTGAGATACAGTGTGATCTTGGCTTTGAGATACAGTGTGATCCTGGCTGTGAGATGCAGTGTGATCCTGGCTGTGAGACACTTTGTGATCCTGACTGTGAGATGCTGTGTGATCCTGGCTGTGAGATACTGTGTGATCCTGGCTGTGAGATACTGTGTAATCCTGGCTGTGAGATACTGTGTGATCCTGGCTGTGTGATCCTGGCTGTGAGATACTGTGTGATCCTGGCTGTGAGATACTGTGTGATCCTGGCTGTGAGATACTGTTTGATCCTGGCTGTGAGTTACTGTGTGATCCTGGCTGTGAGATACTGTGTGATCCTGGCTGTCAGATGCTGTGTGATCCTGGCTGTGAGATACTGTGTGATCCTGGCTGTGAGATACTTTGTGATCCTGGCTGTGAGATACTGTGTGATCTTGGCTGTGCGTTGCTTTAACCTACTCTGTAATGAACCCAGGCTGGGAAGGCAAACGCAACGGGGCTTGTCAGAGGTGAGGAGCGGCGCATTCCAGGTATCTGCCAGGTACATACTGGGTATTTGCTCGAATAAAGTGTGTCGGTGCAGTATAACCTTCCGCGCATTGAAGAGATACTGAATGCGCTGAAAGGAAGTCACTGGTTTAGCGTGCTCGATCTCCGATCCGGGTACTATCAGGTGCCTATGAATGCGGAAGACCAGGAGAAAACAGCTTTCGTCTGCCCCTTGGGATTCTACCAAATTACACGTATGCCCCAAGGTATATGTGGGGCACCTGCCACCTTCCAACGGCTGATGGAGAAGACTATCGGAGACATGAGCCCGCAGGATTGTCTGGTATACCTGGATGACATCATTGTCTTCAGAAGAACTCTAGAGGAGCACGAAGAACGGTTGCTTAAAGTGATAGACCGTCTGGGGAACGAAGGGTTGAAATTGTCCCTTGACAAGTGCCGGTTTTGCCATACCTCAGTGACCTACGTGGGACACATCGTGTCCGCCCAAGGGATCGCCACCGACCCCGCCAAGGTAGAAGCAGTCGTGAATTGGCCTCGTCCTGAGAATGTCACGGAGCTGCGATCCTTCCTGGGATTCTGTGGGTACTACCGTTGTTTCGTGGAAGGGTACTCTAGTAGGGAGAAACCTTTGTTTTACCTGCTCGCCAACCGTTTGGTGATAAATGGACGTCTGAGTGTGAACAGGCCTTCTTGAAATTGAAGAAATGTCTGACTGAAGCGCCGGTGCTTGCGTATGCTGATCCCGAACAGCCATATGTTCTGCACGTGGATGCCAGTCTCAATGGACTGGGCACCGTCCTGCACCAGAAGCACCCCGAGGGCCTTAGGCCTGTAGCCTACATCAGTCGCAGTCTGCCCCCAGTGAACAGAGATACCCCGTCCACAAGTTGGAGTTTCTGGCTCTCAAGTGGGCTATCACCGAGAAGCTCCACGATTACCTGTATGGTGTTACCTTCGAGGTAAGGATGGATAACAATCCCCTCACATACGTCAATACCTCGCCCAAATTGGACGCTGCCGGACACTGCTGGCTGGCTGCCCTAAGAAACTACAGGTTCTCCATGAAGTATAAGCCGGGACCTTTGAATATAGGGGCTGACGCTCTATCCAGACGACCCGGGCTAAGTGCTATTTCAGATGATGAGGAATGGGAGGAACTCCCAGGACCCGGAGTGCGAGCTATGTGTAGCATGGCCGCCATTGTCAACGACCAAGTGGCCTTTTCAGAATTAAGAGTGGGCGATTCATTGGGATGCCGGTCGCAGGCTGTCCCAGCCGCCTACTGCGACCCAAATGGGATGCACATCACGCATGACAAGGTGTTACGGTGGAAAGGTCTGGTAGACTATCAAATACGAGATCCTGTTGTCAGTATCATCCGACAAGCCGTTGCAAGGAAGAATCCAGCCCTTCTGAAGCATGCTTCGAATGAATTAGTGGCTTTGCTCATGCGGGAATGGGACAAATTCGAAATAGACAATTGCTTACTCTATCGGGTGGTGCAGTACCACAACCACCCGGATAGGCGGCAACTAGTTCTCCCTAAGAACTTACAATACCTGGTGTTGGGGTCCTTACATGATGATCATGGACATCTTGGGATAGAAAAGACCTTTGGGTTGGTCAGAGATCGCTTTTTCTGGCCCAAGATGCGAGAGGCCGTTGAACGTCACTGTCGCCGCTGTACAAGGTGTATACAGCGCAAGACCCTGCCTACCCGAGCAGCCCCCATGGGCCATCTAAAGAGTTCTGGCCCCATGGACCTTGTGTGTATGGACTTTCTGTGCATTGAGCCTGATAGGCGGGGAATATGCAACGTGTTGGTCATCAACGACCATTACACCCGGTATGCCCAGGCCTTCTCCACGAAAGATCAGAAAGCCATCACAGTTGCAAAAATATTATGGGAGAAGTACTTTGTGCACTATGGTCTCCCCAACCGCCTTCACTCCGACCAAGGGCGGGACTTTGAGAGCACTTTGATCAGAGAACTACTCAAAATGCTGAACATCACCAAGACACGAACGACCCCATATCACCCCGAAGGAGATGCACTGCCCGAGCGCTTTAATTGAACCTTACTGGACATGCTCGGAACACTACAGAGTGCCCAGAAAACTGAATGGAGTCGACACGTGGAGGCCCTGGTGCATGCGTACCATTGCACCAGGAACGAGTCAATGGGATTCTCCCCATACTTCCTCATGTTTGGGCGAGAGGCGAGACTGCCAGTGGACGTACGTCTTAGAGTCTCGACGGATGGGATACACAATGCTACCCATTTCAAATACGTGCAGAGACTTAAAGACAGTTTACAGCAGGCCTATCAGCAAGCTGGGTGGATGTTTGAACTGGGGCGCTCCCTGGGATGTGTGGCTAGGAAATATTTCAATGCCTAGGATATATTAAATAATTAAAAAATGTAAAAATTCTGTTGTGGTGTAAAAGAGTATAAAAAATGTATACTGGCCCTTTTGATGGTTTTTAGCTGCTGCTTGACCTTGAAGAAGGAAACCCCGAGTCCTTCTTATTGTTGCAATGGAAGTATGAAGATGGTCAGCGCAAACTCATGGACCTCACGATGTTGGTGGAACAGAGTGGAGTTGAATAAAAGATGGAGTAAAATAGAATAAAATAGAATAAAACACAGTATTAGTGCATACATCAACGTGTGTGGGGGAAATGAGGGGGGGGCGGGGAGGGAGAGGGGGGAGGAGGCAGGGAATGTGTGGGGGGTGGTGAAATTGGATTACCACTGGATAATACAGTTAATGAAACATGAACAATTAGTTTCAATGACTCACACGGGCTTGTGTGAGACTTCACCCTCAACGCTAACTGTGGTTCGTGAATGTAAACTCCTATGCAGGAGTGACAGTAAACATAAAACTCACACGGCCTAATGTGAGTTCGTTCCCTCAGTGGGTGATGTCAGCCTGTTTAGGTGATGCAGGTACGTCTCAGCAAACTGTCCCCAATGGGTGTGGTGTGTGAGTGGCTCCTTTCCCCGTCGCCCATAGACCAAAGTATGTGAAAAACCAGGGTTAGTAATATAAACAGGTCTTTATCGGTTGACAGTAAAAACATGAAAAAACAAGCATAGACAGGAATAAACAATGCAAATACAAAGTGAATAAACAATAAACACACTCACACTGAATGGCAACTCTTGTTGCCCAGCATCAGCCGCGTGGTTGGATCCGGCAAGATCTCTTCCTCCGTTGGTGTTCTCACTGGCGCGTCCGGCAGTGGAACCGGAAAGGAGGATCTACACCGGATGTCCTGTGGGTGGCTGGGTCCCTCTCTCAATGAGCTCTAGCAGGGAACAACGCGTTTCGCAATAAGCTTTGTCAGGTTCCTGCCGGATGCTCATTGTACATACTATATATAGGCTCTGGGTCTTAATTGGTTAATTGTTATTAGTGAAAAACACTTGTCTTTCAATCCCTCGCTCTGAATGTTGCCTCCCTCTTTGGGAGCACACTGCTGCATGTTTAAATAGAGTGTCAGCTCTTATAGCCCTTTAACAGAAGGGGCAATGATTGACTTTTAAGCTTATGAAAGGACCTGCAAACTAGGGAAGGTATATTAGTATTTTATCAGGTAGTGTTAGGACTTGCAAACGGGTGTCTGCCTATTTCAAGAGAATATATAAGTATTTTACTGTGTGTTTCTGTCATGTTGGATGTAGCATTGGGCTTCTCTGTCGTCTGTTGTATACATATGCCACGCTCAATAGCACTCCATTTTGACACATATACATATATATATATATATTGTGGGGGCTCAGGGTTTCCCAAAAAGAGCTTGCTGGGGTTCTGTGTTTTGTTAACCTATTTTCAGCTGGTGGAGGTCAGTGGCTCCTCCTTCCCAGGGTTTAAGCCCCTCCCCACTTCCCTTGTTTGCAGGTCCTTTCATTCTGCTGGATATAGACCCAATGTGGTCTTTCTCCCGCCTAATAGAGGTAAATGAGAATTTTAATCCTAATAGAGGTATATTAGTATTTTATCTGGTAGTGTTAGGAGACAAAGGGAGGGATGGGGAGTGATCACAAAACCATACTTATTGTGTAGTTATATAGTAAATAAGGTAATCGAGTAGTGGGTGCAAACTGTGAACTGACTAGTGAATCAGAAAAGGGGGGGGGGGAGGGAAACACAAAGTGATTGTGCCCCTAAAAGAATTCACTAAACTGCACACCACTAGGTGTAAAAAGTAACTTTTAATAGATTGACTTAAAACATATATTACCAAAGGTAGGTGTAACGTGAGTTAAAAATAAATTAAATCAAAAATATCAAGCATCTATGTCGTCTAGTATGTATGATAGTGGTATCCCAATTAACCAGCTAATGATGGTGGGATTTGGAAGGCATAGGATGCAATAGGTCAGGGTGTTAACCCCTCTGGATCAGCTGTTAGACCAGATGGTAGCTATATAGAGGTCAGCGAGACCAAATAGAAAGTAATGGAAAAATATCCAATCCTCCTAACATGAACATTCAATTGACCAGCTCTGTGATTGTTTGGCTGTCACATGAAATACATGTCCTGTGAATACAGGGACTGGCACTCACAGCCACAGTGTTAGTAAGTTCACAGCATGTACACACAGAGATGGGAGGAGTGGCAACAGTGCTCGCTGACTGCACAGACTAGACTGAATTAGCCAAGTTCTGTGATCTAAACAGACTGAAACAGGAACCTACAGAAACTACATTAAAACAGCTCCAAGTAGGAGACTGACAACATTGAACGTCCAATGTTAGGACTTGCGAACAGGTGTCTGCCTTGTCGTGGCTCGCAAGCTTAAAACGCTTTGGCCAAAGGGTTAAACTAAATGACCCTATTTCAAGAGAATATATAAGTATTTTACTGTGTGTTTCTGTCATGTTGGATGTAGCATTGGGCTTCTCTGCCATCTGTTGTATACATATGCCACGCTCAATAGCACTCCATTTTGACACTTAAATACATATATATATATATTTTGTGGGGGCTCAGGGGTTCCCAAAAAGAGCTTACTGGGGTTCTGTGTTTTGTTAACCCATTCTCAGCTGTTTCAGCTGGTGGAGGTTAGTGGCTCCTCCTTCCCAGGTTTTAAGCCCGCCCCTCCCCACTTCCCTAGTTTGCAAGTGCCTCATTCTGCTGGATATAGACCCAACGTGGTCTTTCTCCCTCCTAATAGAGGTAAATGAGAATTTTAATCCTAATAGAGGTATATTATTATTTTATCTGGTAGTGTTAGGACTTGCGAACGGGTGTCTGCCTTGACGTGGCTCGCAAGCTTACAATGCTTTGGTCAAAGGGTTAAACTAAATTAACCTATTTCAAGAGACTATATAAGTATTTTACTGTGTGTTTCTGTCATGTTGGATGTAGCATTGGGCTTCTCTGTCGTCTATTGATCCAGGCTGTGAGATACTGTGTGATCCTGGCTGTGAGATGCTGTGTGAGCCTGGCTGTGAGATACTGTGTGATCCTGGCTGTGAGATCCTGTGTGATCCTGGCTGTGAGATACTGTGTGATCCTGGCTGTGAGATACTGTGTGATCCTGGCTGTGAGATACTGTGTGATCCTGGCTGTGAGATACTGTGTGATCCTGGCTGTGAGATGCTGTGTGTTCCTGGCTGTGAGATACTGTGTGATCCTGGCTGTGAGATACTGTGTGATCCTGGCTGTGAGATACTGTGTGATCCTGGCTGTGAGATACTGTGTGATCCTGGCTGTGAAATACTGTGTAATCCTGGCTGTGAGATACTGTGTGATCCTGGCTGTGAGATACTGTGTGATCCTGGCTGTGAGATACTGTGTGATCCTGGCTGTGAGATACTGTGTGATCCTGGCTGTGAGATGCTGTGTGATCCTGGCTGTGAGATACTGTGTGATCCTGGCTGTGAGATGCTGTGTGATCCTGTCTTTGAGATACTGTGTGATCCTGGCTGTGAGATGCTGTGTGATCCTCTCTGTGAGATACTGTGTGATCCTGGCTTTGAGATACTGTGTGATCCTGGCTGTGAGATGCTGTGTGATCCTCTCTGTGAGATACTGTGTGATCCTGGCTGTGAGATACTGTGGGATCCTGGCTGTGAGATACTGTGTGATCCTGGCTGTGAGATGCTGTGTGATCCTGGCTGTGAGATACTGTGTGATCCTGGCTTTGAGATACTGTGTGATCCTGGCTTTGAGATACTGTGTGATCCTGGCTGTGAGATGCTGTGTGATCCTCTCTGTGAGATACTGTGTGATCCTGGCTGTGAGATACTGTGTGATCCTGGCTGTGAGATGCTGTGATCCTGGCTGTGAGATACTGTGTGATCCTGGCTGTGAGATACTGTGTGATCCTGGCTGTGAGATACTGTGTGATCCTGGCTGTGAGATACTGTGTGATCCTGGCTGTGAGATACTGTGTGATCCTGGCTGGGAGATACTGTGTGATCCTGGCTGTGAGATTCTGTGTGATCCTGGCTGTGAGATACTGTGTGTTCCTGGCTGTGAGATGCTGTGTGTTCCTGGCTGTGATATTCTGTGTGATCCTGGCTGTGAGATACTGTGTGATCCTGGCTGTGAGATACTGTGTGATCCTGGCTGTGAGATACTGTGTGATCCTGGCTGTGAGATACTGTGTGATCCTGGCTGTGAGATACTGTGTGATCCTGGCTGTGAGATGCAGTGTGTTCCTGGCTGTGAGATACTGTGTGATCCTGGCTGTGAGATACAATACTGTGTGATCCTGGCTGTGAGATCCTGTGTGATCCTGGCTGTGAGATGCTGTGTGTTCCTGGCTGTGAGATACTGTGTGATCCTGGCTGTGAGATGCTGTGTGTTCCTGGCTGTGAGATGCTGTGTGATCCTGGCTGTGAGATGCTGTGTGATCCTGGCTGTGAGATACTGTGTGATCCTGGCTGTGAGATGCTGTGATCCTGGCTGTGAGATGCTGTGTGATCCTGGCTGTGAGATGCAGTGGGATCCTGGCTGTGAGATACTGTGTGATCCTGGCTATGAGATGCTGTGTGATCCTGGCTGTGAGATGCTGTGTGTTCCTGGCTGTGAGATACTGTGTGATCCTGGCTGTGAGATACTGTGTGATCCTGGCTGTGAGATACTGTGTGATCCTGGCTGTGAGATGCTGTGTGATCCCGGCTGTGATATACTGTGTGATCCCGGCTGTGAGATCCTGTGTGATCCTGGCTGTGAGATACTGTGTGATCCCGGCTGTGAGATGCTGTGTGATCCTGGCTGTGAGATACTGTGTGATCCTGGCTGTGAGATACTGTGTGATCCTGGCTGTGAGATACTGTGTGATCCTGGCTGTGAGATGCTGTGTGATCCCGGCTGTGATATACTGTGTGATCCCGGCTGTGAGATCCTGTGTGATCCTGGCTGTGAGATACTGTGTGATCCTGGCTGTGAGATACTGTGTAATCCTGGCTGTGAGATACTGTGTGATCCTGGCTGTGAGATACTGTGTGATCCTGGCTGTGAGATACTGTGTGATCCTGGCTGTGAGATACTGTGTGATCCTGGCTGTGAGATGCTGTGTGTTCCTGGCTGTGAGATACTGTGTGATCCTGGCTGTGAGATACTGTGTGATCCTGGCTGTGAGATACGCTGTGTGATCCTGGCTGTGAGATACTGTGTGATCCTGGCTGTGAGATGCAGTGGGATCCTGGCTGTGAGATACTGTGTGATCCTGGCTGTGAGATACTCTGTGTTCCTGGCTGTGAGATGCTGTGTGATCCTGGCTGTGAGATACTGTGTGATCCTGGCTGTGAGATACTGTGTGATCCTGGCTGTGAGATACTGTGTGATCCTGGCTGTGAGATGCTGTGTGTTCCTGGCTGTGAGATACTGTGTGATCCTGGCTGTGAGATCCTGTGTGATCCTGGCTGTGAGATACTGTGTGATCCTGGCTGTGAGATGCTGTGTGTTCCTGGCTGTGAGATACTGTGTGATCCTGGCTGTGAGATCCTGTGTGATCCTGGCTGTGAGATACTGTGTGATCCTGGCTGTGAGATGCTGTGTGATCCTGGCTGTGAGATGCTGTGGGATCCTGGCTGTGAGATACTGTGTGATCCTGGCTGTGAGATACTGTGTGATCCTGGCTGGGAGATACTGTGTGATCCTGGCTGTGAGATGCTGTGTGTTCCTGGCTGTGAGATACTGTGTAATCCTGGCTGTGAGATACTGTGTGATCCCGGCTGTGAGATACTGTGTGATCCTGGCTGGGAGATACTGTGTGATCCTGGCTGGGAGATACTGTGTGATCCTGGCTGGGAGATACTGTGTGATCCTGGAGATACTGTGTGATCCTGGCTGTGAGATACTGTGTGATCCTGTGTGATCCTGGCTGTGAGATCCTGTGTGATCCTGGCTGTGTGATGCTGTGTGTTCCTGGCTGTGAGATACTGTGTGATCCTGGCTGTGAGATACTGTGTGATCCTGGCTGTGAGATACTGTGTAATCCTGGCTGTGAGATACTGTGTGATCCTGGCTGTGAGATTCTGTGTGATCCTAGCTGTGAGATACTGTGTGATCCTGGCTGTGAGATACTGTGTGATCCTGGCTGTGAGATACTGTGTGATCCTGGCTGTGAGATGCTGTGTGATCCTGGCTGTGAGATGCTGTGTGATCCTGGCTGTGAGATACTGTGTGATCCTGGCTGTGAGATGCTGTGTGATCCTGGCTGTGAGATACTGTGTGATCCTGGCTGTGAGATGCAGTGGGATCCTGGCTGTGAGATACTGTGTGATCCTGGCTGTGAGATACTCTGTGTTCCTGGCTGTGAGATGCTGTGTGATCCTGGCTGTGAGATACTGTGTGATCCTGGCTGTGAGATACTGTGTGATCCTGGCTGTGAGATACTGTGTGATCCTGGCTGTGAGATGCTGTGTGTTCCTGGCTGTGAGATACTGTGTGATCCTGGCTGTGAGATCCTGTGTGATCCTGGCTGTGAGATACTGTGTGATCCTGGCTGTGAGATGCTGTGTGTTCCTGGCTGTGAGATACTGTGTGATCCTGGCTGTGAGATCCTGTGTGATCCTGGCTGTGAGATACTGTGTGATCCTGGCTGTGAGATGCTGTGTGATCCTGGCTGTGAGATGCTGTGGGATCCTGGCTGTGAGATACTGTGTGATCCTGGCTGTGAGATACTGTGTGATCCTGGCTGGGAGATACTGTGTGATCCTGGCTGTGAGATGCTGTGTGTTCCTGGCTGTGAGATACTGTGTAATCCTGGCTGTGAGATACTGTGTGATCCCGGCTGTGAGATACTGTGTGATCCTGGCTGGGAGATACTGTGTGATCCTGGCTGGGAGATACTGTGTGATCCTGGCTGGGAGATACTGTGTGATCCTGGAGATACTGTGTGATCCTGGCTGTGAGATACTGTGTGATCCTGTGTGATCCTGGCTGTGAGATCCTGTGTGATCCTGGCTGTGTGATGCTGTGTGTTCCTGGCTGTGAGATACTGTGTGATCCTGGCTGTGAGATACTGTGTGATCCTGGCTGTGAGATACTGTGTAATCCTGGCTGTGAGATACTGTGTGATCCTGGCTGTGAGATTCTGTGTGATCCTAGCTGTGAGATACTGTGTGATCCTGGCTGTGAGATACTGTGTGATCCTGGCTGTGAGATACTGTGTGATCCTGGCTGTGAGATGCTGTGTGATCCTGGCTGTGAGATGCTGTGTGATCCTGGCTGTGAGATACTGTGTGATCCTGGCTGTGAGATGCTGTGTGATCCTGGCTTTGAGATACTGTGTGATCCTGGCTGTGAGATGCTGTGTGATCCTCTCTGTGAGATACTGTGTGATCCTGGCTGTGAGATACTGTGTGATCCTGGCTGTGAGATGCTGTGTGATCCTGGCTGTGAGATACTGTGTGATCCTGGCTGTGAGATACTGTGTGATCCTGGCTGTGAGATGCTGTGTGATCCTGGCTGTGAGATGCTGTGTGATCCTGGCTGTGAGATACTGTGTGATCCTGGCTGTGAGATGCTGTGTGATCCTGGCTGTGAGATACTGTGTGATCCTGGCTGTGAGATACTGTGTGCCCCTGTCTGGGAGATACTGTGTGATCCTGGCTTTGAGATACTGTGTGATCCTGGCTGTGAGATACTGTGTGATAATGGCTGTGAGATTCTGTGTGATCCTGGCTGTGAGATACTGTGTGATCCTGGCTGTGAGATACTGTGTGATCCTGGCCGTGAGATACTGTGTGATCCTGGCTGTGAGATGCTGTGTGTCCTGGCTGTGAGATGCTGTGTGATCCTGGCTGTGAGATACTGTGTGATCCTGGCTGTGAGATGCTGTGTGATCCTGGCTTTGAGATACTGTGTGATCCTGGCTGTGAGATGCTGTGTGATCCTCTCTGTGAGATACTGTGTGATCCTGGCTGTGAGATACTGTGTGATCCTGGCTGTGAGATGCTGTGTGATCCTGGCTGTGAGATACTGTGTGATCCTGGCTGTGAGATGCTGTGATCCTGGCTGTGAGATGCTGTGTGATCCTGGCTGTGAGATGCAGTGTGATCCTGGCTGTGAGATACTGTGAGATCCTGGCTGTGAGATACTGTGTGATCCTGGCTGTGAGATGCTGTGTGTTCCTGGCTGTGAGATACTGTGTGATCCTGGCTGTGAGATACTGTGTGATCCTGGCTGTGAGATACTGTGTGATCCTGGCTGTGAGATACTGTGTGATCCTGGCTGTGTGATCCTGGCTGTGAGATACTGTGTGTTCCTGGCTGTGAGATACTGTGTGATCCTGGCTGTGAGATACTGTGTGTTCCTGGCTGTGAGATGCTGTGTGTTCCTGGCTGTGAGATACTGTGTGATCCTGGCTGTGAGATACTGTGTGATCCTGGCTGTGAGATACTGTGTGATCCTGGCTGTGAGATACTGTGTGATCCTGGCTGTGAGATGCTGTGTGATCCTGGCTGTGAGATACTGTGGGATCCTGGCTGTGAGATACTGTGTGATCCTGGCTGTGAGATGCTGTGATCCTGGCTGTGAGATCCTGTGTGATCCTGGCTGTGAGATGCTGTGTGTTCCTGGCTGTGAGATGCTGTGTGTTCCTGGCTGTGAGATACTGTGTGATCCTGGCTGTGAGATACTGTGTGATCCTGGCTGTGAGATACTGTGTGATCCTGGCTATGAGATGCAGTGGGATCCTGGCTGTGAGATACTGTGTGATCCTGGCTGTGAGATGCAGTGGGATCCTGGCTGTGAGATACTGTGTGTTCCTGGCTGTGAGATGCTGTGTGATCCTGGCTGTGAGATGCTGTGTGTTCCTGGCTGTGAGATACTGTGTGATCCTGGCTGTGAGATACTGTGTGATCCTGGCTGTGAGATGCTGTGTGTTCCTGGCTGTGAGATACTGTGTGATCCTGGCTGTGAGATACTGTGTGATCCTGGCTGTGAGATGCTGTGTGTTCCTGGCTGTGAGATACTGTGTGATCCTGGCTGTGAGATACTGTGTGATCCTGGCTGTGAGATACTGTGTGATCCTGGCTGTGAGATACTGTGTGATCCTGGCTGTGATATACTGTGTGATCCTGGCTGGGAGATACTGTGTGATCCTGGCTGGAAGATACTGTGTGATCCTGGCTGGGAGATACTGTGTGATCCTGGCTGTGAGATACTGTGTGATCCTGGCTGTGAGATGCTGTGTGTTCCTGGCTGTGAGATACTGTGTGATCCTGGCTGTGAGATACTGTGTGATCCTGGCTGTGAGATACTGTGTAATCCTGGCTGTGAGATACTGTGTGATCCTGGCTGTGAGATACTGTGTGATCCTGGCTGTGAGATACTGTGTGATCCTGGCTGTGATATACTGTGTGATCCTGGCTGTGAGATACTGTGTGATCCTGGCTGTGATATACTGTGTGATCCTGGCTGTGAGATGCTGTGTGATCCTCTCTGTGAGATGCTGTGTGAGCCTGGCTGTGAGATACTGTGTGATCCTGGCTGTGAGATACTGTGTGATCCTGGCTGTGAGATGCTGTGTGATCCTGGCTGTGAGATACTGTGTGATCCTGGCTGTGAGATACTGTGTGATCCTGGCTATGAGATTCAGTGGGATCCTGGCTGTGAGATACTGTGTGATCCTGGCTGTGAGATACTGTGTGATCCTGGCTGTGAGATACTGTGTGATCCTGGCTGTGAGATACTGTGTGATCCTGGCTGTGAGATACTGTGTGATCCTGGCTGTGAGATTCTGTGTGATCCTGGCTGTGAGATTCTGTGTGATCCTGGCTTTGAGATTCTGTGTGATCCTGGCTGTGAGATTCTGTGTGATCCTGGCTGTGAGATGCTGTGTGATCCTGGCTTTGAGATACTGTGTGATCCTGGCTGTGAGATGCTGTGTGATCCTCTCTGTGAGATACTGTGTGATCCTGGCTGTGAGATACTGTGTGATCCTGGCTGTGAGATGCTGTGTGATCCTGGCTGTGAGATACTGTGTGATCCTGGCTGTGAGATGCTGTGATCCTGGCTGTGAGATGCTGTGTGATCCTGGCTGTGAGATGCAGTGTGATCCTGGCTGTGAGATACTGTGAGATCCTGGCTGTGAGATACTGTGTGATCCTGGCTGTGAGATGCTGTGTGTTCCTGGCTGTGAGATACTGTGTGATCCTGGCTGTGAGATACTGTGTGATCCTGGCTGTGAGATACTGTGTGATCCTGGCTGTGAGATACTGTGTGATCCTGGCTGTGAGATACTGTGTGATCCTGGCTGTGATATACTGTGTGATCCTGGCTGTGAGATACTGTGTGATCCTGGCTGTGATATACTGTGTGATCCTGGCTGTGAGATGCTGTGTGATCCTCTCTGTGAGATGCTGTGTGAGCCTGGCTGTGAGATACTGTGTGATCCTGGCTGTGAGATACTGTGTGATCCTGGCTGTGAGATGCTGTGTGATCCTGGCTGTGAGATACTGTGTGATCCTGGCTGTGAGATACTGTGTGATCCTGGCTATGAGATTCAGTGGGATCCTGGCTGTGAGATACTGTGTGATCCTGGCTGTGAGATACTGTGTGATCCTGGCTGTGAGATACTGTGTGATCCTGGCTGTGAGATACTGTGTGATCCTGGCTGTGAGATACTGTGTGATCCTGGCTGTGAGATTCTGTGTGATTTTGGCTGTGAGATTCTGTGTGATCCTGGCTTTGAGATTCTGTGTGATCCTGGCTGTGAGATTCTGTGTGATCCTGGCTGTGAGATGCTGTGTGATCCTGGCTTTGAGATACTGTGTGATCCTGGCTGTGAGATGCTGTGTGATCCTCTCTGTGAGATACTGTGTGATCCTGGCTGTGAGATACTGTGTGATCCTGGCTGTGAGATGCTGTGTGATCCTGGCTGTGAGATACTGTGTGATCCTGGCTGTGAGATGCTGTGATCCTGGCTGTGAGATGCTGTGTGATCCTGGCTGTGAGATGCAGTGTGATCCTGGCTGTGAGATACTGTGAGATCCTGGCTGTGAGATACTGTGTGATCCTGGCTGTGAGATGCTGTGTGTTCCTGGCTGTGAGATACTGTGTGATCCTGGCTGTGAGATACTGTGTGATCCTGGCTGTGAGATACTGTGTGATCCTGGCTGTGAGATACTGTGTGATCCTGGCTGTGTGATCCTGACTGTGAGATACTGTGTGTTCCTGGCTGTGAGATACTGTGTGATCCTGGCTGTGAGATACTGTGTGTTCCTGGCTGTGAGATACTGTGTGATCCTGGCTGTGAGATACTGTGTGATCCTGGCTGTGAGATACTGTGGGATCCTGGCTGTGAGATGCTGTGTGATCCTGGCTGTGAGATACTGTGGGATCCTGGCTGTGAGATACTGTGTGATCCTGGCTGTGAGATGCTGTGATCCTGGCTGTGAGATGCTGTGTGTTCCTGGCTGTGAGATACTGTGTGATCCTGGCTGTGAGATACTGTGTGATCCTGGCTGTGAGATACTGTGTGATCCTGGCTATGAGATGCAGTGGGATCCTGGCTGTGAGATACTGTGTGATCCTGGCTGTGAGATGCAGTGGGATCCTGGCTGTGAGATACTGTGTGTTCCTGGCTGTGAGATGCTGTGTGATCCTGGCTGTGAGATGCTGTGTGTTCCTGGCTGTGAGATACTGTGTGATCCTGGCTGTGAGATACTGTGTGATCCTGGCTGTGAGATGCTGTGTGTTCCTGGCTGTGAGATACTGTGTGATCCTGGCTGTGAGATACTGTGTGATCCTTGCTGTGAGATGCTGTGTGTTCCTGGCTGTGAGATACTGTGTGATCCTGGCTGTGAGATACTGTGTGATCCTGGCTGTGAGATACTGTGTGATCCTGGCTGTGAGATACTGTGTGATCCTGGCTGTGATATACTGTGTGATCCTGGCTGGGAGATACTGTGTGATCCTGGCTGGGAGATACTGTGTGATCCTGGAGATACTGTGTGATCCTGGCTGTGAGATACTGTGTGATCCAGGCTGTGAGATGCTGTGTGTTCCTGGCTGTGAGATACTGTGTGATCCTGGCTGTGAGATACTGTGTGATCCTGGCTGTGAGATACTGTGTAATCCTGGCTGTGAGATACTGTGTGATCCTGGCTGTGAGATACTGTGTGATCCTGGCTGTGAGATACTGTGTGATCCTGGCTGTGATATACTGTGTGATCCTGGCTGTGATATACTGTGTGATCCTGGCTGTGATATACTGTGTGATCCTGGCTGTGAGATGCTGTGTGATCCTCTCTGTGAGATGCTGTGTGAGACTGGCTGTGAGATACTGTGTGATCCTGGCTGTGATATACTGTGTGATCCTGGCTGTGATATACTGTGTGATCCTGGCTGTGATATACTGTGTGATCCTGGCTGTGAGATGCTGTGTGATCCTCTCTGTGAGATACTGTGTGATCCTGGCTGTGAGATACTGTGTGATCCTGGCTGTGAGATACTGTGTGATCCTGGCTGTGAGATTCTGTGTGATCCTGGCTGTGAGATTCTGTGTGATCCTGGCTTTGAGATTCTGTGTGATCCTGGCTGTGAGATTCTGTGTGATCCTGGCTGTGAGATGCTGTGTGAGCCTGGCTGTGAGATTCTGTGTGATCCTGGCTGTGAGATTCTGTGTGATCCTGGCTGTGAGATGCTGTGTGATCCTGGCTGTGAGATTCTGTGTGATCCTGGCTGTGAGATGCTGTGTGATCCTGGCTGTGAGATACTGGGTGATCCTGGCTGTGCGATACTGTGTGATCCTGGCTGTGAGATACTGTGTGATCCTGGCTGTGAGATACTGTGTGATCCTGGCTGTGAGATACTGTGTGATCCTGGCTGTGAGATGCAGTGTGATCCTGGCTGTGAGATACTGTGTGTTCCTGGCTGTGAGATGCTGTGTGATCCTGGCTGTGAGATGCAGTGGGATCCTGGCTGTGAGATACTGTGTGATCCTGGCTGTGAGATACTGTGTGATCCTGGCTGTGAGATACTGTGTGATCCTGGCTGTGAGATGCTGTGTGTTCCTGGCTGTGAGATACTGTGTGATCCTGGCTGTGAGATGCTGTGTGATCCTGGCTGTGAGATTCTGTGTGATCCTGGCTGTGAGATGCTGTGTGATCCTGGCTGTGAGATGCTGTTTGTTCCTGGCTGTGAGATACTGTGTGTTCCTGGCTGTGAGATACTGTGTGATCCTGGCTGTGAGATACTGTGTGATCCTGGCTGTGAGATGCTGTGTGATCCTGGCTGTGAGATGCTGTGTGATCCTGGCTGTGAGATACTGTGTGATCCTGGCTGTGAGATACTGTGTGATCCTGGCTGTGAGATACTGTGTGTTCCTGGCTGTGAGATGCTGTGTGATCCTGGCTGTGAGATGCTGTGTGATCCTGGCTGTGAGATACTGTGTGATCCTGGCTGTGAGATACTGTGTGATCCTGGCTGTGAGATACTGTGTGATCCTGGCTGTGAGATGCTGTGTGATCCTGGCTGTGAGATACTGTGTGATCCTGGCTGTGAGATGCTGTGGGATCCTGGCTGTGAGATACTGTGTGATCCTGGCTGTGAGATGCTGTGTGTTCCTGGCTGTGAGATACTGTGTGATCCTGGCTGTGAGATACTGTGTAATCCTGGCTGTGAGATACTGTGTGATCCCGGCTGTGAGATACTGTGTGATCCTGGCTGTGAGATGCTGTGTGATCCTGGCTGTGAGATACTGTGTGATCCTGGCTGTGAGATGCTGTGTGATCCTCTCTGTGAGATGCTGTGTGAGCCTGGCTGTGAGATACTGTGTGATCCTGGCTGTGAGATACTGTGTGATCCTGGCTGTGAGATGCTGTGTGATCCTGGCTGTGAGATACTGTGTGATCCTGGCTGTGAGATACTGTGTGATCCTGGCTATGAGATTCAGTGGGATCCTGGCTGTGAGATACTGTGTGATCCTGGCTGTGAGATACTGTGTGATCCTGGCTGTGAGATACTGTGTGATCCTGGCTGTGAGATACTGTGTGATCCTGGCTGTGAGATACTGTGTGATCCTGGCTGTGAGATTCTGTGTGATCCTGGCTGTGAGATTCTGTGTGATCCTGGCTTTGAGATTCTGTGTGATCCTGGCTGTGAGATTCTGTGTGATCCTGGCTGTGAGATGCTGTGTGATCCTGGCTTTGAGATACTGTGTGATCCTGGCTGTGAGATGCTGTGTGATCCTGGCTGTGAGATGCTGTGTGATCCTGGCTGTGAGATGCTGTGTGATCCTGGCTGTGAGATACTGTGTGATCCTGGCTGTGAGATACTGTGTGATCCTAGCTGTGAGATACTGTGTGTTCCTGGCTGTGAGATGCTGTGTGATCCTGGCTGTGAAATGCTGTGTGATCCTGGCTGTGAGATACTGTGTGATCCTGGCTGTGAGATACTGTGTGATCCTGGCTGTGAGATACTGTGTGATCCTGGCTGTGAGATGCTGTGTGATCCTGGCTGTGAGATACTGTGTGATCCTGGCTGTGAGATGCTGTGGGATCCTGGCTGTGAGATACTGTGTGATCCTGGCTGTGAGATGCTGTGTGTTCCTGGCTGTGAGATACTGTGTGATCCTGGCTGTGAGATACTGTGTAATCCTGGCTGTGAGATACTGTGTGATCCCGGCTGTGAGATACTGTGTGATCCTGGCTGTGAGATGCTGTGTGATCCTGGCTGTGAGATACTGTGTGATCCTGGCTGTGAGATGCTGTGTGATCCTCTCTGTGAGATGCTGTGTGAGCCTGGCTGTGAGATACTGTGTGATCCTGGCTGTGAGATACTGTGTGATCCTGGCTGTGAGATGCTGTGTGATCCTGGCTGTGAGATACTGTGTGATCCTGGCTGTGAGATACTGTGTGATCCTGGCTATGAGATTCAGTGGGATCCTGGCTGTGAGATACTGTGTGATCCTGGCTGTGAGATACTGTGTGATCCTGGCTGTGAGATACTGTGTGATCCTGGCTGTGAGATACTGTGTGATCCTGGCTGTGAGATACTGTGTGATCCTGGCTGTGAGATTCTGTGTGATCCTGGCTGTGAGATTCTGTGTGATCCTGGCTTTGAGATTCTGTGTGATCCTGGCTGTGAGATTCTGTGTGATCCTGGCTGTGAGATGCTGTGTGATCCTGGCTTTGAGATACTGTGTGATCCTGGCTGTGAGATGCTGTGTGATCCTCTCTGTGAGATACTGTGTGATCCTGGCTGTGAGATACTGTGTGATCCTGGCTGTGAGATGCTGTGTGATCCTGGCTGTGAGATACTGTGTGATCCTGGCTGTGAGATGCTGTGATCCTGGCTGTGAGATGCTGTGTGATCCTGGCTGTGAGATGCAGTGTGATCCTGGCTGTGAGATACTGTGAGATCCTGGCTGTGAGATACTGTGTGATCCTGGCTGTGAGATGCTGTGTGTTCCTGGCTGTGAGATACTGTGTGATCCTGGCTGTGAGATACTGTGTGATCCTGGCTGTGAGATACTGTGTGATCCTGGCTGTGAGATACTGTGTGATCCTGGCTGTGTGATACTGTGTGTTCCTGGCTGTGAGATGCTGTGTGTTCCTGGCTGTGAGATACTGTGTGATCCTGGCTGTGAGATACTGTGTGATCCTGGCTGTGAGATACTGTGTGATCCTGGCTGTGAGATACTGTGGGATCCTGGCTGTGAGATGCTGTGTGATCCTGGCTGTGAGATACTGTGGGATCCTGGCTGTGAGATGCTGTGTGATCCTGGCTGTGAGATACTGTGGGATCCTGGCTGTGAGATACTGTGTGATCCTGGCTGTGAGATGCTGTGATCCTGGCTGTGAGATCCTGTGTGATCCTGGCTGTGAGATGCTGTGTGTTCCTGGCTGTGAGATGCTGTGTGTTCCTGGCTGTGAGATACTGTGTGATCCTGGCTGTGAGATACTGTGTGATCCTGGCTGTGAGATACTGTGTGATCCTGGCTATGAGATGCAGTGGGATCCTGGCTGTGAGATACTGTGTGATCCTGGCTGTGAGATGCAGTGGGATCCTGGCTGTGAGATACTGTGTGTTCCTGGCTGTGAGATGCTGTGTGATCCTGGCTGTGAGATGCTGTGTGTTCCTGGCTGTGAGATACTGTGTGATCCTGGCTGTGAGATACTGTGTGATCCTGGCTGTGAGATGCTGTGTGTTCCTGGCTGTGAGATACTGTGTGATCCTGGCTGTGAGATACTGTGTGATCCTGGCTGTGAGATGCTGTGTGTTCCTGGCTGTGAGATACTGTGTGATCCTGGCTGTGAGATACTGTGTGATCCTGGCTGTGAGATACTGTGTGATCCTGGCTGTGAGATACTGTGTGATCCTGGCTGTGATATACTGTGTGATCCTGGCTGGGAGATACTGTGTGATCCTGGCTGGAAGATACTGTGTGATCCTGGCAGGGAGATACTGTGTGATCCTGGAGATACTGTGTGATCCTGGCTGTGAGATACTGTGTGATCCTGGCTGTGAGATGCTGTGTGTTCCTGGCTGTGAGATACTGTGTGATCCTGGCTGTGAGATACTGTGTGATCCTGGCTGTGAGATACTGTGTAATCCTGGCTGTGAGATACTGTGTGATCCTGGCTGTGAGATACTGTGTGATCCTGGCTGTGAGATACTGTGTGATCCTGGCTGTGATATACTGTGTGATCCTGGCTGTGAGATACTGTGTGATCCTGGCTGTGATATACTGTGTGATCCTGGCTGTGAGATGCTGTGTGATCCTCTCTGTGAGATGCTGTGTGAGCCTGGCTGTGAGATACTGTGTGATCCTGGCTGTGAGATACTGTGTGATCCTGGCTGTGAGATGCTGTGTGATCCTGGCTGTGAGATACTGTGTGATCCTGGCTGTGAGATACTGTGTGATCCTGGCTATGAGATTCAGTGGGATCCTGGCTGTGAGATACTGTGTGATCCTGGCTGTGAGATACTGTGTGATCCTGGCTGTGAGATACTGTGTGATCCTGGCTGTGAGATACTGTGTGATCCTGGCTGTGAGATACTGTGTGATCCTGGCTGTGAGATTCTGTGTGATCCTGGCTGTGAGATTCTGTGTGATCCTGGCTTTGAGATTCTGTGTGATCCTGGCTGTGAGATTCTGTGTGATCCTGGCTGTGAGATGCTGTGTGAGCCTGGCTGTGAGATTCTGTGTGATCCTGGCTGTGAGATTCTGTGTGATCCTGGCTGTGAGATGCTGTGTGATCCTGGCTGTGAGATTCTGTGTGATCCTGGCTGTGAGATGCTGTGTGATCCTGGCTGTGAGATACTGGGTGATCCTGGCTGTGCGATACTGTGTGATCCTGGCTGTGAGATACTGTGTGATCCTGGCTGTGAGATACTGTGTGATCCTGGCTGTGAGATACTGTGTGATCCTGGCTGTGAGATGCAGTGTGATCCTGGCTGTGAGATACTGTGTGTTTCTGGCTGTGAGATGCTGTGTGATCCTGGCTGTGAGATGCAGTGGGATCCTGGCTGTGAGATACTGTGTGATCCTGGCTGTGAGATACTGTGTGATCCTGGCTGTGAGATACTGTGTGATCCTGGCTGTGAGATGCTGTGTGTTCCTGGCTGTGAGATACTGTGTGATCCTGGCTGTGAGATGCTGTGTGATCCTGGCTGTGAGATTCTGTGTGATCCTGGCTGTGAGATGCTGTGTGATCCTGGCTGTGAGATGCTGTTTGTTCCTGGCTGTGAGATACTGTGTGTTCCTGGCTGTGAGATACTGTGTGATCCTGGCTGTGAGATACTGTGTGATCCTGGCTGTGAGATGCTGTGTGATCCTGGCTGTGAGATGCTGTGTGATCCTGGCTGTGAGATACTGTGTGATCCTGGCTGTGAGATACTGTGTGATCCTGGCTGTGAGATACTGTGTGTTCCTGGCTGTGAGATGCTGTGTGATCCTGGCTGTGAGATGCTGTGTGATCCTGGCTGTGAGATACTGTGTGATCCTGGCTGTGAGATACTGTGTGATCCTGGCTGTGAGATACTGTGTGATCCTGGCTGTGAGATGCTGTGTGATCCTGGCTGTGAGATACTGTGTGATCCTGGCTGTGAGATGCTGTGGGATCCTGGCTGTGAGATACTGTGTGATCCTGGCTGTGAGATGCTGTGTGTTCCTGGCTGTGAGATACTGTGTGATCCTGGCTGTGAGATACTGTGTAATCCTGGCTGTGAGATACTGTGTGATCCCGGCTGTGAGATACTGTGTGATCCTGGCTGTGAGATGCTGTGTGATCCTGGCTGTGAGATACTGTGTGATCCTGGCTGTGAGATACTGTGTGATCCTGGCTGTGAGATGCTGTGTGATCCTGGCTGTGAGATACTGTGTGATCCTGGCTGTGAGATACTGTGTGATCCTGGCTGTGAGATACTGTGTAATCCTGGCTGTGAGATACTGTGTGATCCCGGCTGTGAGATACTGTGTGATCCTGGCTGGGAGATACTGTGTGATCCTGGCTGGGAGATACTGTGTGATCCTGGCTGGGAGATACTGTGTGATCCTGGAGATACTGTGTGATCCTGGCTGTGAGATACTGTGTGATCCTGGCTGTGAGATGCTGTGTGTTCCTGGCTGTGAGATACTGTGTGATCCTGGCTGTGAGATACTGTGTGATCCTGGCTGTGAGATACTGTGTGATCCTGGCTGTGAGATACTGTGTGATCCTGGCTGTGAGATGCTGTGTGATCCTGGCTGTGAGATACTGTGTAATCCTGGCTGTGAGATACTGTGTGATCCTGGCTGTGAGATACTGTGTGATCCTGGCTGTGAGATACTGTGTGATCCTGGCTGTGAGATACTGTGTGATCCTGGCTGTGAGATACTGTGTGATCCTGGCTGTGAGATACTGTGTGATCCTGGCTGTGAGATACTGTGTGATCCTGGCTGTGAGATACTGTGTGATCCTGGCTGTGAGATACTGTGTGATCCTGGCTGTGAGATACTGTGTGATCCTGGCTGTGATATACTGTGTGATCCTGGCTGTGAGATACTGTGTGATCCTGGCTGTGAGATGCTGTGGGATCCTGGCTGTGAGATACTGTGTGATCCTGGCTGTGAGGTACTGTGTGATCCTGGCTGTGAGATACTGTGTGATCCTGGCTGTGAGATACTGTGTGATCCTGGCTGTGAGATACTGTGTGATCCTGGCTGTGAGATACTGTGTGATCCTGGCTGTGAGATACTGTGTGATCCTGGCTGTGAGATACTGTGTGATCCTGGCTGTGAGATCCTGTGTGATCCTGGCTGTGAGATGCTGTGTGATCCTGGCTGTGAGATACTGTGTGATCCTGGCTGTGATATACTGTGTGATCCTGGCTGTGAGATGCTGTGTGATCCTGGCTGTGAGATGCTGTGTGATCCTGGCTGTGAGATGCTGTGTGATCCTGGCTGTGAGATGCTGTGATATACTGTGTGATCCTGGCTGTGAGATACTGTGTGATCCTGGCTGTGAGATGCTGTGTGTTCCTGGCTGTGAGATACTGTGTGTTCCTGGCTGTGAGATACTGTGTGTTCCTGGCTGTGAGATACTGTGTGTTCCTGGCTGTGAGATACTGTGTTATAGCATCATTTTGGATACAAGCAAAGTAGAGAATTAGATAGTTTTTAAACTGTGTGATTGTACACAAGTGGTGTGGTTGTGTGATTGTACACAAGCTGTGTGATTTCACACGGAACGTCACAGGGAGAATGATTGCTCCTGGGAAGTTGGGTTTTGCTGTAGATGAAAGGAAATGAGATGAGGAGAGCGACAGAGAGGAGGAGAGAAGAATACATATAAAGGAGGAGAGGAGTAGGAGAGAGAATGAGAGAGGAAGAAATAAAGTGGAGGAGTGGAGGAGGGATACGGCTTGAGGAAGCAGAATAGAAAAGGTACCCAGATTGGGTATTGTTTAAATATGACTTTAACCCATTAGCTGCTGTAGGGGTCTGCAGTATTCTATGGGGATGTGTTAGTTGTAGACTGTCCTGCCTTCATTTCTCTTTACATCTATATGAGGTTTAAGTAATTAATAATTTAGTCCTCTGGTGTCTGCACCCCTATAATCCTCCTATAGCTCCCTATAACGCCTCCTTTTCACCCCTTCCTATAACTCCTATTAACTATATATATATATATATATATATATATATATATATATATATATATATATATATATGTATGTATGTATGTATGTATGTATATATATATGTATGTATGTATATATATATGTATGTATATATATATATGTGTATGTCATATGTATATGACATGGACCTTAAATGTCTCCCTGTCGCGAGACATTTTAAAGAACATAGACACTCCTTAGCAACGCTTAGATGCATGCCTATCCTGCAGGTCCCTATCCCTACGCGTGGTGGTGACAGAGGCAAGATCTTGCTACAACAGGAGGCCAGACTCATTTTTGAACTGCGGACTATGGCACCAGGGGGACTGAACGAAGAGCTCAAACTGGGCTGTTTTTTGTAAATTGGTTATGGCTACCTGCGCATTGATTTTTGCTTGTTTTGATCTTTTGACCATATTTGAATGTTTATTTTTATGTTTGAATGCATATTTTTGACGTGTGGATATTGTTCCTCCATAGCTTCACTTCCCTTGCACACTGTCACTCCCTTGTTTTGATTGTCTTTTTATTGTCATGTTTTATATTGTGGGGTGCAGCTGGTACTCCTGGGACCTTGACCACTGCCTTTTGTGGCTTTATTTTCAGCCACAGCCCTTTTTTGGCTCGTGTGTCTGCCTTGCATTAGTGCTGTGGGTGCAGCGCTGCCCTTTCTATCAGTGTTTACTACTGCGCCTGCGCGGACTGTGTGCTGGCGTCCTTGGTTGCCAGGGTTCCTCCATCAGGGTACTGCGTACCTTTCCAGTGCGCATGGATGTTTCCCATTGGCTCCCCGGCTCACACTTTGCCCTATGACGCGCAGGCTAGTCAGGTGACGCGCTGTAGCTCCCGGCACCGGTCGCAGGCTATAGACATCAGAGCAGGCAGCCTGGATCACGGGAGGGGTTTCCCTGCTCGTGAATCTACAGACTCAGATGCCTGAGTTGGCTGCCTTTGATTACCACATTGCTTTTTCCTGCTTGTGGATCCGCTGACTCCTTCTGGTCCAGGCATTGGTTGTTTCTCAACGGTGCTCAGCTGCATAACAGGTAAATCATGACAGGTTGCTGGTGATTGGTTATGTTTAATTGGTTGCACTAGGGGTGTGGGTATATAAGTAGGGTCACTGTTAGTGTGGTGTTTGCACGGCCCTGAGGAAGGTCTCCCTGAGAGACCGAAACGTTGGCTTTCGTGTACCTGTTTATTTCAATACAGACTTCTTTGGATTACACCTCGTTGGTTGCTGTCTCCTTACTGGTCTTTGGGCTGGTTTGTATGTCATATGTATATATATATATATATATGTGTATGTGTATGTGTATGTGTATGTGTATGTGTATGTGTATGTGTATGTATATATATGTGTTTCCCGGTGTATGGTGCATATACCTGCTGGCAACAGGAGGGCTGAGTTGTCCACCGATGGTAGTGGGGACACAGGAACAGGCTTCTGGTGTTCATACCCCACATATCTCCTTAGCAGTGCAGCACCTCCATCTGCCGTGGACTTCAGGAACTGAAGGTGATCTCCCACAGTAGAACTATTACCTCTCCCCCCAGTAAGGTCACTCACCAGGCAGGTGGTATATAACACCAGGAACAGGTTTATTACTACACTGCAGTAACAGTTACACAGCAGTCTTCTGCCGGATAGAGTCTTTCAGGTCAGATATCACTGAAGACGGTCCCTGGACCATCACTACAGGTCAAGGACACCCGCAGCCATCCTATGTCTTCCCCACCTCCTGTATGGAATCAGAGAACACGTCCTTTGCGGCGTGTTCCCTCCTTACCTGCTTCTTCACAGCCCTATTCACTGGTTGCTGATCGTGCGCGCATCCCCGCTCTGTTTACAGAACGTGCACGCACGCGCAGCTCTTCTACCCATGCCACGGAGCCTAGCTCCACCCCCGGACACATTGCGCTTCTCTCGCGCTCGATGCGCTCACGTGACACCTTGCACCGCTCCCCAGCTGCGTGGCAAGTATCCTGAGTGCCCCTTGTCTCCTGCAGCCTATCCTGAACTCCGCGGAGGCCGCACCTCCATCCTGCCCCCCATCTCATTGGTTCCTGTGTGCTACTTAGGACTTTCACTTCCTGATTGCTGAGCATAACTCTTGTGACCTTGTTTTCCTGCGTTTGTTTTGCCTTGCCTTGCTTTGCTTGTGCCTTGCTGTGTTCTCTGTTGTTTTCCTGTGTACCAACCTGGCTTGACTATAGGACCCCTCTGGATAAAGAACCCGGCTTGGCTATTGGACCTCCTCTGAAATAATACCCCGGCTTGTACCTCACTAACCGCACCTCTCCACCACAGACCTCGGCTTACGGGCAATCTACCACTCTCCTGGCTCCTACCCTAGACCACGGCACAATGGAAACTGACCACCCCACTGGCTCCGCCCCTGGACTTTGGAAAGTACTCATACTAACTGTAACAGGGGACTTTATCCCTGTTCAAAAATGTGCCTCTAATCCAGCAGTGTGGTGGTTAGCTGCTGGTAGACAATTAACCAACACCACCTGGCTGATTACAGGTATCAGAAAAGGCCGGCCTCTGAGACAGGAAGGAGAGACTCCTGAGCTCACACGTGGGCTGACCCAGGAAGGGACAGAGAGGTCTTGAGCGGCTGTAGGCTGACAGCCAGACAACAAGACAAGGGGGAGAAGACTTCTAAAATCTGAAAGCTGAAAGTGCCTTAGGACAAAAAGGCTACACAGGAGAGCAGAGAAAGTTTCCCCCCTACAGCTACCAGAGAGACAGATAAGCTTCACTTTCTAAGACTGCTGTATATCTGCACATATCAAAATATGTTTGGGGCTGGGAAACATGCTATCTAAATGGAGTTCTAGATTGCATATGTTTACCTAGAAATACTCCCAAGTGGACCAGAAGCTTTGTTTAACCCCTTATTTTGCATACGTTTGATTTTCATGTGTTAAAGAAGCAGGCGCAATAAAAGCCTTATTTTAGTTCACCTTAAAACTAGTCTCCATTGCATACCTCTGCGCATGTCCTCTTACATATGGTCGTCAGAAGTGGGACGAGAGGTGGCCCTTGAAGTTAAAAGGGGCCCCAGAGATTGCCTGTGAATTTTTTTGTGCTTTTTGCCTACAAACAGCCTGAACAACATAAACAAAGATCTCATGCAACAGAGACCAGAATTAAAAGGATACACGTCCAGGCAGGAAATCTACACTGCACTGAAAGCCACAAAACCACAGACGAACTCTTTTCCCCAAACCTCTGCAAACGTCTCTTACACTAACCCACTCTCTCCAACCTGACCCAGCTACGCTGACTATCCACTCTCCAGGCGTGCTCCCACTGCTGTGGGCGCGTCTTGTACTTTCCCACCTCAGTACTGGGTTCCCGCCTTGTTCGTGGTGAGCGCAAGCGTTACACCTCTCTAGCAGAGGCAGAGGTATGGTCCACACTCACTCTCCTCCTGGAGGGAAGAGCACATGGGAAGGCCCCAATCTCAGGCTCCCAGTTGTGTGACCTGCCTTCCTCAAGTGGGGAAGGAACTCACTAACTTTAGGGCGGTTCTGCCTTTTAGTACAGCTTGGAGTTGTGCACCCCGCTGTCCCAGCTACAACAGGATGTACCACCCCCCACTGTCACTCAAGTGCAGTACCAAATGTGAGGGGCTGTTTGGTCTGAGGAAGGGACTGTATGTCCTGAAACGTCACCATTGTTAGCTCTGATGCATTAATACATTGGAAATAATTTGGTTCCCATACTTTGTGTGCCTCTTCCTTTCTCCTTCCTTGCAAAGGTGAGGGGGAATACCCCATACCAACTACTGGTAACCTGATAGTACCAGGGTTTACTGCCAGCCCATTGGGCAGAATAGTAGCCAGGGGAACCCTGCTATAAATATATATATATATTAAAAAACAACACAACAGCGCAATAGCATATACAAATGTTCTCAACCATAAAGGATAAATATGTAACACCAAAAATGCAAAATAAAACAAAAATGCAAACTTGATAGTCCAGGAAATAGTTAATCCAGTTTTCAGACAGGGGAGAACCTAAACATCAAAATGTGAGATCTTCACAAATCCTGCTACAGTATATTTCAGCAATTGTGTGTATATATACTGTGCCTTTTGGCACGTCATTATTCCCTGACGAAGTTTGCTGTCGCGGACGAAACGCATAGGGTTGACGTCACTGGACTCTCGCGGCACTTCCGCGCTACTCTCGGAGAGACTCCTATTGATCTTTGGTGCCTGATTTCTGGCTGTCGCTTGGTGGAGGCTCCCGCTTTGGCCCCTGGGTCATGATATTACCAACAAGCATGAGCTCTGAACTGTGTGAGAGACGCCATCTGCCCAATGCGGTCGCAGTGAGTTTTGGATGTGCCCCATGTTCCATCTAACCGGCTGGTCATTTCAGGCTCCCAAAGATACCTTTATGTGAATGTTACTTATGTATTTCTTGTAAGTGTACATTGCCTTCCACTTCTTTATTAAAACATCTATCTTCTATATTGTGAAGATAATGCACTACAATGCACTAGGGTGTGTGCTTTTTCTTTTCATATATATATATATATATATATATATCTATATATATATATATATATATCTATATATATATATAGATATATATATATATGATATATATATATAAAATCAAAAAATAAATAGATGATACCGTTCTGTGGCTAACGAAATGCTTTTATTTGTGCGAGCTTTCGAGATACACTGATCTCTTCTTCCGGCGATGTTACAATGAATGAAGCAAGGATTACTTAAAAACAGTGTCTCTTGGAATGTTATCTGTGCTGGTCCTTCCCCTGATGTGGATGTGTTTTATGGCTAGAGGTGTCAAAGGGTTACTGAAAGCAAGTGAAGAAAGAGTGTGTATGTGTATCAGTGTGAATAAGAATGAATGGAGAGCCCACAGTATAAACAGTGCTCTACACAAGGTGTGTGTGGAGTGAGAGGGATATAAATGGTGTGGGTGGGTGTGGAAATGTGAGAGTTTGTAGCACAACTAAAAGTGTGTGTGGATACTATGTGGTCCCTATTGGTGTATAGGGATGGAAAAATAAGGAGTATTAGTATGTGTGAGAGACAGCTGTGTGTGCATACATATAGCACAGTATGTACAGACATGGCCTTTAGCGCTCATGGGAAGAGAGTTCGCTAGTGTCAGTAATGACTCATACAATTTCGATCTCTGTTTAGGCCACTGCTAAGTGTCCCGAACAGTTGCATAAATTTGTATTCATGCAACCGTCTCTCTTTTGGGGTTTTAAGATTACCTTTGAGTATGGCAACCCTCAGATCGTTCATCTTATGGCCAGAGTCAGAGAAATGTTCGCCAACAGGACTGTCTCTTGTTCCGCGTGTGATGCTGTGGCGATGCAGGTTCATTCTCTTGTTTAGCCCCTGTCCTGTCTCACCTATGTAGTAGCAGCCCCCTGGGCATTTCATGCACATGATGAGGTACACGACATTGCTGGAGGAACAGGTGAACCCTCCTCTGATTTTGTATTCCCGATTCTTGTGTGGTATTTGTATTGTGTCCGCTGTGTAGAGCATTGCGCAGGTTTTGCATCTTGGGTCCTGGCATGGTTTTGTCCCGCATTCAGTTGTACTGCTGAATACTTTACTCCTCACCATAATATTCTTGAGATTATGGGGTTGTCTGTATGATAATAAGGGTGCTTCAGGGAAGACCCGTTGCAGTCTTGTATCTTCCTGGAGGATGGGTTGTAGTTTCCTGGCAATCTTGCGTAGGGCTCCTAGGTGTGGGTTATATGTGACCACCAAAGGTACCCTGTCGCCTGTCTCCTTCTGTTTGGAACACGCGGAACAAGAGACAGTCCTGTTGGCGAACATTTCTCTGACTCTGGCCATAAGATGAACGATCTGAGGGTTGCCATACTCAAAGGTAATCTTAAAACCCCGAAAGAGAGACGGTTGCATGAATACAAATTTATGCAACTGTTCGGGACACTTAGCAGTGGCCTAAACAGAGATCGAAATTTTATGAGTCATTACTGACACTAGCGAACTCTCTTCCCATGAGCGCTAAAGGCCATGTCTGTACATACTGTGCTATATGTATGCACACACAGCTGTCTCTCACACATACTAATACTCCTTATTTTTCCATCCCTATACACCAATAGGGACCACATAGTATCCACACACACTTTTAGTTGTGCTACAAACTCTCACATTTCCACACCCACCCACACCATTTATATCCCCTCTCACTCCACACACACCTTGTGTAGAGCACTGTTTATACTGTGGGCTCTCCATTCATTCTTATTCACACTGATACACATACACACTCTTTCTTCACTTGTTTTCAGTAACCCTTTGACACCTCTAGCCATAAAACACATCCACACCGGGGGAAGGACCAACACAGATAACATTCCAAGAGACCCTGTTTTTAAGTAATCCTTGCTTCATTCATTGTAACATCGCCGGAAGAAGAGATCAGTGTATCTCGAAAGCTCGCACAAATAAAAGCATTTCGTTAGCCACAGAACGGTATCATCTATTTATTTTTTGATTATTGAAGCTCGGCTAACACGGTACTGATACCTCTACATATATATATATATATATATAATTAATCCTCCCAATAACTACTCCTATTAACCTCTTCATATAATTCCTTCATTCTCAATATTACCGTTCACTATAACTCCTATTTTTACTTTATATACAGTCAGTAGAATTTCCCTGGGATAGGGAGAACTAGGTTCAGGAGCTTGCTTCAGAAGGCTTATCCTGTCCACTTCACGTCCCGTGCTTCTCCGGCGCTTCTCTGCTGAGCACAGTGCTATTTCACACCAAGCACTTCCAACTCTCCCGCCAGCCGTGTCTCCGATCAGCCACAAAGTTGTTCTGGTTCCCTGATCGGCCGCAGGAGCCGCTGACCAATCACAGCGTGGATCATGACCATGCAGCCAATCAGAGGATGAGGGCTTGCCCGGCTCCACCAATGGGGGAAGGGGGCCATCTTTGGTGCTCAAGACTGCCCCTCGATGACGGAGCTGTTGGCAAGCGAGGAATTCAAACTTGCCAATGGGAACCGTGCTTACGGGGCTCAGACCTGGCTAACGGTTCCCTTGGCCAGCTCTATGCCTCCCGCTGGGCCGGCGCCTCAGTGTCTGCGGGGAACAAGACTCTACCCTGATGACAGCCCATCCCCGGACCTCATAATCGGCCCTTCCCCGCTCACCATTTATCCCGGTACTTAGCCACCCCCGGCCTTTTGTCCCGACCCGGAATTTCTCTGCAGACAGCACAGTTAAGTGAATTACTGGGTCTGGATACAGTGAAATGGTAAAACACATACATTACAGTGCTGGCTTTCTGACTAACTGTATGGGGAACATGGGGAATACAAGTGTTTTTCTTTATTGTACAATCCCCGGTCCCCAAACCGTAGTTTTCCCCCTTCCAGCCATCACATAGCGATAAGCTCTTTCCTGGAAGGGGTTACAATAAATATTACTGTACATACATTGGCCAAAATGAGCCTCACAGAGGCGGCCATTACACACGGTGCTGGGGCCGCCAGCCGGGCTTCACCTTTATTATGTGCGGCTGGCTAACCCTACCGTCACAACCCCTTCTATTATCCCATATAACCCCTCCCTATAACTCCTCCTATTACCCCATATAACCTCTCCCTATAACTCCTCCTATTACCCCATATAACCTCTCCCTATAACTCCTCCTATTACCCCATATAACCTCTCCCTATAACTCCTCCTATTACCCCATATAACCAATCCCTATAACTCCTCCTATTACCCATATAACCCCTCCCTATAACTCCGTCTATTACCCCATATAACTGCTCCCTATAACTCCTCCTATTACCCATATAACCTCTCCCTATAACTCCTCCTATTACCCATATAACCCCTCCCTATAACTCCTCCTATTACCCCATATAACCCCTCCCTATAACTCCTTCTATTGCTCCATATAACTGCTCCCTATAACTCCTATTACCCCATATAAGTGCTCCCTATAACTTCTCCTATTACTCCATATAACCACTACTTATAACTCCTCCTGTTGCCCCTCATAACCCTCAATATATAACTCCTTCTACCCCATGTAACCCCTCCCTATAATTCCTATTACCCCATATAACCCCTCCCTATAACTCCTCCTATTACCCCATATAACCTCTCCCTATAACTCCTCCCATTACCCCATATAACCGCTCCCTATAACTCCTCCTATTACCCCATATAACCGCTCCCTATAACTCCTCCTATTACCCCATATAACCGCTCCCTATAACTCCTCCTATTACCCCATATAACCTCTCCCTATAACCCCTCCTATTACCCCATATAACCCCTCCCTATAACTCCGTCTATTACCCCATATAACCGCTCCCTATAACCCTTGCACTGTAAGCACTCATTGTTTTTCTTTCATCCCATAATGAAAGCCCTCAGCATTAATTTACAATGAAATATTCAATTTATAAAGCAGTAGATGTTACAGAAAGTGTAAAAATAAAACCCAAATGTTACAGATATAATCCCTATAACTCGGTCTTAGTGTTTAGTAAATGTGAGATGCACAGATTGATACAGATCTTCTCATGTGATGTATCGGGTGTGAGCTGCAGTTACTGTGACCATCTTCTGCATAACCGATGTGCATCACTGTATCAGTCATAGTAATAATACTCCTTACATGTGATGTATAGGGCGTGAGCTGCAGTTACTGTGACTATCTTCTGCATAACCGATGTGCATCAATGTATCAGTCATAGTAATAATACTCCTTACATGTGATGTATGGGGCGTGAGCTGCAGTTACTGTGACTATCTTCTGCATAACCGATGTGCATCAATGTATCAGTCGTAGTAATAATACTTCTCACATGTGATGTATAGGGCGTGAGCTGCAGTTACTGTGACCATCTCTGCATAACCGATTTGCATCAATGTATCAGTCATAGTAATAATACTCCTTACATGTGATTATAGGGCGTGAGCTGGGGTTACTGTGACCATCTTCTGCATAACCGATGTGCAGCAATGTATCAGTCGTAGTAATAATACTCCTTACATGTGATGTATAGGGCGTGAGCTGCAGTTACTGTGACTATCTTCTGCATAACCGATGTGCATCAATGTATCAGTCATAGTAATAATACTCCTTACATGTGATTATAGGGCGTGAGCTGGGGTTACTGTGACCATCTTCTGCATAACCGATGTGCAGCAATGTATCAGTCGTAGTAATAATACTCCTTACATGTGATGTATAGGGCGTGAGCTGCAGTTACTGTGACCATCTTCTGCATAACCGATGTGCATCAATGTATCAGTCGTAGTAATAATACTTCTTACATGTGTAGCGGTTTTTCCCCCACCACATGGGAGATTCTGCCATTACAGGTAGTGTGGTGCATGATACCTGCTGGTAACAGGAGGGCTGAGCTGTCCATCAATGTTTGTAGGGACACAGGATCAGGTTTCTGGGGTACATTACCCACGTGGTTCTACAGCAGTGCAGCGCCTCCATCTGCCGCAGGCTCCAAATGAATGGAGGCGATCTCCTGTGGTAGAGACCGCTACCGCTCCCCCCAGTCAGGTCACAAACCAGGCCGGCAGTTTATCGAACAGGAACTGTTTATTCTGTCAGCACTTACAGTCACGGCAGTTGCCGGACCAATGCAGTGTCTGGCTCGGATACCCAGCTGAAGGATGGTCCCTGGATCTGCACTGTTGGTCTAGCTCTTCCCTGCCCCTCTAGCAGAGGCAGAGGAACGGTACACACTCTCCCCTGAGGGGAAGAGGAACAGAAAAGGCCCAATGTTCAGGCACTCTGCTGTGTGACCAGCCTCTCTCAAGTGGGAAGAGGCAGTGCCTAAATTTGGGTGGCAATCCCCGTTAGTACAGCCAAGAGGAGGGCACCAGGTCTGATCCAGGATTGGATATGCTCAGGCCTGATTCCATCGCCACCCCTGTCACTCAAGGGCATTGCAGGGAGTGGGGAAAAAAACATATTAACTACTGGCAGGCCTGCTCTTACAAGGGCTTCCTGCCAGGAGGAGGGCAGACTGGTAGCCAAAGGTGGCATTGCTACACATGTGATGTATAGGGTGTGAGCTGGATATACTGTAACTCTCTTCTGCATAACCAGTGTAGTAAATGTAGAAAATAGAGGAAGCACAAGCGACTAAAATTTGAGTGTCAAGACTTCTGCTGTATTCAATACATCCGAGCAGAAACACACAGTGACGTTTCAGGACAACCCTGTTCTCTCCTCAGACCATACACATACAGTATCTTCTGCATACCCAATATGCATCAATGTATCAGTCGTAGTAATAATACTTCTCACATGTGATGTATAGGGTGTGAGCTGCAGTTACTGTGACTATCTTCTGCATAACCAATGTGCAGCAATGTATCAGTCGTAGTAATAATACTTCTCACATGTGATGCAGACACAATAGGATGGAATAGCTTCCAAGCCTTTCTGACAGGGAAGGTGTTAATATAATTTGATGCAGAGACCACCCAGGCTAGAGAGGGACTGATAAAACATACTGGACACCTAACAAGCTCCTATTGAACCCCGAAAATAACCACAACATATATATATAAGCATATGAGTGTCACAGAGGAGTGCTACTGAGCATGACAATATATATTTAAAACCAGAGACAGAACATAAAACACAGACAGAGCTCAGTGCACATCCAGTGAAACTCATACACGGTACAGTCCCTAAATATATATGTTTAATTATCTATTAAATAAAATGGTCTTTTAGTTTAACCTTTTTGGCCAAAATTGTTGTAAGCCCCTGAGCCACTGCACGGCAGACCACATTTCCAGGGGTCCCTAACACTAATATAAATTCTTAAAAACCTGTGCAATACCAGGAAGAATGATTTATAGTAAATCTGTCAATATTAGTTGCAAAGTTCTAAGTCTGATTGAAGGTTTTATTCACCTGTACATTACCAGGAAAAGCACTCTGTATTAGATTTGTCACAACCAAACTGCAAGCAAGCAAGTTCCCCTGAGTGGGAGATGCTATGGAATGAGCTTTTAACCATTCTTCCTGGTATTGCACAGGTTATTAAGAATTTATATTAGTGTTAGGGACCCCTGGAAATGTGGTCTGCCGTGCAGTGGCTCAGGGGCTTACAACAATTTTGGCCAAAAATGTTAAACTAAAAGACCATTTTATTTAATAGATATTTATACACAGTGTTCGACAAACCTATACATTTGCTCGCCCCGGGCGAGTGGATTTAACCCCCGGGCGAGTAAATATTGGCCCAAGCAGCACACGTTTGGTACTAGGTGGCGAGTAGATTTTTTTGTGTGGCGAGTAGATTTTTTGGTGATTTGTCAACCACTGTTTATACATATATATTTAGGCACTGTACCGTGTGAGTTTCACTGGATGTGCACTGAGCTCTGTCTGTGTTTTATGTTCTGTCTTTGGTTTTAAATAGAGAGGGAGTGATTAATGAATTGGAAAGACCCTCTGCCTCTCATCCTCAGACAGATAACGGGCCCAGAAATCGCGATGCCGCTCCCCGTGTGTCTGATAGAGAATCAGGAAGGGAAGGATCTCGTCATCAACAAGGACGCGGCGCAGATCCTGTCTGACATCACTCAGCCCGTGGTCGTCGTGGCGATCGTAGGAAAATATCGGACTGGAAAGTCCTACCTGATGAACAAGCTGGCGGGAAAGAAAAATGGTGAGAGACCCAATGTAAATATAACCTCTTCCCAGGACAGAGGGGCAGCTCTCTTTATAGCGCTGCACAGTCCCAGTATAAAGTCACACACCCCATGTACAGTACTTCAGTGCTAGTAGCTGTATTGGTGTTACCAATCAGGGATAAGATAAGTATTAAGTATTGGTAGCATTAATATACACGGCTCATTCACCTGCAAATCCAGCAATGTGGGTTATCTTATTCCGTGTAAGAAATGCAGCAACATGAACCATGCTGAGGAAACTGAACAAACCCTCTAGCCCAGGACGTATCCCCACAGATCCACCAAACAGAGAGGCCCAGCGCCTCACACAAAAGGACACAACATAGATTCACCAAACCCCACATATTCTATACAAGGCCCTGTGTGGGACCGTTCTATTCCCGCGCAGGAAACTCGCGGTGACTTAGCGGTATTAATTATCAATGGAAATGTAAACAAATGCAGGAGAGCAGAACATGAGAATTAAGATTTATTGCATTTCTGACCTTCATTGGGTATGTGACACATTGTGGTGACATGTAATTACTTCCTGTTCACACGTTAGGGAAGATGCGAGCATAATATCCTGGCATTTCTCCTTCACATCTCCGCTGCTCACACCTCTCACAGCGGGATACTGAGCTGGTCTATGCTAATCCTCTCACTGAGGTTGGCGTCTCTCTCGTCGCGGCCGCGTCTCACACCACTCTCCCCCATGATGTCACTGTGACTCCGCCTCTATTTCCGTAATGTTGCATCTTTAGGCTCCACCCAACGCGTTTCGTAACCAAACCTGGTCACTTCCTCTGGGGTACTGGCATCTCTTGCTTGGCAGGCTTTAAATACTTAAAATCTGTTAACCCTTTCATGTTCAGACTGAATTATGTCTCTATTAGACATGTGTATACGGTGTACAGTATATAGGGCAACTAAATAATACTCCCTCGTTTAACACACGGGGCATAACCATACATTGAAACAATAATAATTAATGTCATGTAGTAAACACAAAAATGAAATTTCATACTGTGTAACAATTTGGAAATCTGGATACGTATATGAAGAACCCCAATGGCAGAATTGTAGAATTAACTGTCAGATCATACAGTCTGTATCTCGCTATCAAACTGTTAATGTACGCTATTCCCTTACAGTTAAACAAAACATATCTGTCACCCAAGAAAGAAGCCAGAACAAAGTCTTTATTGAAACCAGCTGGAGCCAGTGTTTTAAGATGATAGATCCAGTAACTCTCTCTCCTGGATAGTGATTTAACCTATTCCCTGCTCTCTAGTTTTGTTTAGGACCACCCAGTCCCTTGCAGAGGAGACCTTTGGCATCCTGTCCATGTTTAGTTTTTAAGTGATTGTCACAGGAGACCTGCACTTTTACATCGAAACCACCGGGATCACCGGCACCAGGCAGGACAAAGTTGTTGAATAAAATGGGGTTTATTCTAGCACGCCAGCAGACAAAACCAAGATGTACAAAGCAAAATACAATACCAACTGGGGGCCTGGGGAGTAGACTCTAGCCTCGCTAGGTGCAGGGCCTGCATCACGAAGGCTTGTCCTGTCAGCTTCTAGTCCAGGATATAGAGTGCTGATCACACACAGCAGCCCCTCTGAGATCTCTCTCCAGCTGGTCTCTGTAAAGATCAAACTCCTTCACAGAATGTCTCTCAGATAGTCCTCTGAGGGAATCCCCACACTCCTGCCCAGAGTGTCTCAGTCTCTGTTAGCCTCTCTTGCTTTCAGATGCTCTCTGAAGGTAGATCTCATTGTTTGATCAGCAGCACCCCTTATATAGCCCTCTGTGGATATCCATTGTATGGGAGGGGGCTACTGGACAATCAGAGCACAAATTAAGTTAGTGCCGCAACAGCTAGAGGGTGTGCTAAGAACCCATCCCCATCCCTGATTGTTCACTTAATCCAATTAACACTTTACAGGGCTGACTCCCAAATCACATCACAGTGCCTACACATAGATCACAAACACTTTATCTCATATTGCTTGCTCAACTAGATTTGGGAATTTAATTAACAGGGAACAATGTTGATTCACTAAACTGTGGGATTGCATTTACAGGGAATAACAAATACAGACTTTGAAATACATTCTTACAGAGCTGGAAATACATTTACACATTCCCTGTTCTTCCCCAGATATTAAAGTACATTTGGCCAAATAAGCTTTACAAAGGTGGCCAAGTTACATAGATTTAGGGGTAGCTAGTTGGGCTTCATGCCAGTTTTGTGATGCAAGCTAGCTCTACCATCACATTGATTAAAGACACTATGGGGCCTATTCAGTAAACTCTGATAATTGGCTTATCGACTGGTAAGAACACTTTTCAAGCGAGTTTGCATGTGCAGCTATTCAGAAAGCTACGATAACATGTCAAACTCACTTAAAAATGACTTCTTATCGATGGATAGCACTCTTATTTATTTATAAACATATGTTACCAGAAATTAATACATAGAGAGTCACCTCTCGTTTTCACGCATGTCCTGGGCACAGAGTTATAACAATACATGGTTACATTAAAAGAACAGGGTTATACATAGGGTGACCAGATTTACAAAAGTAAAAACCGGGACACATTAAAAAAAAATATTTATAAAACAAATGACATCACCAACTGCACTTTATGTCTCTCCGCTGCTCTCTGTTCCCCCTTCTTAGGCTGATTCCCCGCTGGCGCTGAGGGCGCTCATGCTTGGAGACCGCTCCAAGAATGAGCGCCGGGTGTCCTGCATGTACGTGCGCGTGGGGGAGGGGGGGGGCATTGCGGGTAGTTGAGCGTGCGGGTAAGTATAGGTTATTTGTTTACTTAAGCGTCGAGCGCGGGTGAGCGTGTGTGCCCGCGGACGAGCGCCGCGCGCACAGCGTGAGCGGGGACTTACATATAGCTATATATGTAAGTAACCGCCACCCGCTCAGCGCTAGCAGGGACGCAGCCTTACACACACCCATTCTCTCTCCCTCCCATCCCTCCATTGTCGTTCCCCCCAATCACTCCATTCTCGTTCCACCCTTCCCATTCTGTCTCTCCCCATTCTCTCTCTCCCCCATTCTGTATGTGACTCTCTCCCCATTCTCTGTCTCTGTCTCTCCCCCATTATCTGTGTGCGTCTCTCTCCCCCCCATGCTGCCTCTCCCTCTCTCCCCCCCATGATGCCTCTCCCTCTCCCCCCCATGCTGCCTCTCCCTCCCATGCTGCCTCTCCCCCCTATGCTGCCTCTCCCTCTCTCCCCCTTTGCTGCCTCTCTCTCTCTCCCCCCCGATGTTACCTCTCCCTCTCTCTCCCCCCATGCTGCCTCTCTTCTCCCCCCATGCTTCCTCTCCCTCTCTACCCCCCATGCTGCCTCTCCCTCTTTACCCCCATGCTGCCTCTCCCTCTCTCCCCCCCATGCTGCCTCTCCCTCCCATGCTGCCTCTCCCTCTCTCCCCCTATGCTGCCTCTCCCTCTCTCCCCCCCATGCTTCCTCTCCCTCTCTCTCTCCCCATGCTGCCTCTCCCTCTCTCCCCCCATGCTGCCTCTCCCTCTCTCCCCCCATGCTGACTCTCCCTCTCTCCCCCCATGCTGCCTCTCCCTCTCTCCCCCCCATGCTGCCTCTCCCTCTCTCCACCCCCATGCTGCATCTCCCTCTCTCCCCCCCATGCTGCCTCTCCCTCTCTCCCCCCCATGCTGCCTCTCCCTCTCTCCCCCCCATGCTGCCTCTCCCTCTCTCCCCCTGTGCTGCCTCTCCCTCTCTCCCCCCCATGATGTCTCTCCCTCTCTCCCCCCATGCTGCCTCTCCCTCTCCCCCATGCTGCCTCTCCCTCTCTCCACCCCCATGCTGCCTCTCCCTCTCTCCCCCCCATGCTGTATCTCCCTCTCTCCCCCCCATGCTGCCTCTCCCTCTCTCCCCCCCATGCTGCCTCTCCCTCTCTCCCCCCATGCTGCCTCTCCCTCTCTCCCCCCCATGCTGCCTCTCCCCCTCTCCCCCCCATGCTGCCTCTCCCTCTCTCCCCCCCATGCTGCCTCTCCCTCTCTCCCCCCATGCTGCCTCTCCCTCTCTCCACCCCATGATGTCTCTCCCTCTCTCCCCCCATGCTGCCTCTCCCTCTCCCCCATGCTGCCTCTCCCTCTCCCCCATGCTGCCTCTCCCTCTCTCCACCCCCCATGCTGCCTCTCCCTCTCTCCTCCCCATGCTGTATCTCCCTCTCTCCCCCCCATGCTGCCTCTCCCTCTCTCCCCCCAATGCTGCCTCTCCCTCTCTCCCCCCCATGCTGCCTCTCCCTCTCTCCCCCCCATGCTGCCTCTCCCCCCCATGCTGCCTCTCCCTCTCTCCCCCCCATGCTGCCTCTCCCTCTCTCCCCCTCATGCTGCCTCTCCCTCTCTCCCCCCCATGCTGCCTCTCCCTCTCTCCCCCCCATGCTGCCTCTCCCTCTCTCCCCCCCATGCTGCCTCTCCCTCTCTCCCCCCCATGCTGCCTCTCCCCCCCATGCTGCCTCTCCCTCTCTCCCCCCCATGCTGCCTCTCCCTCTCTCCCCCTCATGCTGCCTCTCCCTCTCTCCCCCCCATGCTGCCTCTCCCTCTCTCCCCCCCATGCTGCCTCTCCCTCTCTCCCCCCATGCTGCCTCTCCCCCCATGCTGCCTCTCCCCCCATGCTGCCTCTCCCTCTCTCCCCCCCATGCTGCCTCTCCCTCTCCCCCCCCCATGCTGTATCTCCCTCTCTCCCCCCCATGCTGCCTCTCCCTCTCTCCCCCCATGCTGCCTCTCCCTCTCTCCCCCCCATGCTGCCTCTCCCTCTCTCCCCCCCATGCTGCCTCTCCCCCCCATGCTGCCTCTCCCTCTCTCCCCCCCATGCTGCCTCTCCCTCTCTCCCCCCCATGCTGCCTCTCCCTCTCTCCCCCCCATGCTGCCTCTCCCTCTCCCCCCCATGCTGCCTCTCTCTCCCACATGCTGCCTCTCCCCCCATGCTGCCTCTCCCTCTCTCCCCCCCATGCTGCCTCTCTTCTCCCCCATGCTGCCTCTCTTCTCCCCCACGCTGCCTCTCCCTCTCTCCCCCATGCTGCCTCTCCCTCTCTCCCCCCCATGCTGCCTCTCCCTCTCTCCCCCCCCATGCTGCCTCTCCCTCTCTCCCCCCCATGCTGCCTCTCCCTCTCTCCCCCCCATGCTGCCTCTCCTCTCTCCCACCCATGCTGCCTCTCCCTCTCCCCCCATGCTGCCTCTCCCTCTCTCCCACCCATGCTGCCTCTCCCTCTCCCCCATGTTGCCCATCTTCTCCCCCTATGCTGCCTCTCTCCTCCTCCCCCCCCATGCTGCCTCTCCTCCCCCCCATGCTGCCTCTCTCCTCCTCCCCCCCATGCTGCCTCTCTCCTTCTCCCCCCCATGCTGCCTCTCTCCTCCTCCCCCATGCTGCCTCTCCTCCCCCACCTCCATCTCTCCCCCACCCCCATCTCTCTCCCCCCCATGCTGCCTCTCTCTCTCCCCCCCATGCTGCCTCTCTCCTCCCCCCATCCCCCATCTCTCTCCCCCCCACCCACCCCCATCTCTCTCCCCCCATGCTGCCTCTCCCCCCCATGCTGCCTCTCCCTCTCTCCCCCCCATGCTGCCTCTCCCTCTCCCCCCATGTTGCCTCTCCCTCTCCCCCCCATGCTGCTTCTCCTTCCCCCTGTGCTGCCTCTCTCTCCCCCCCAATGCTGCCTCTCCCCCCCATGCTGCCTCTCCCCCCCCCCATGCTGCCTCTCCCCCCCATGCTGCCTCTCCCCCCCCCTTCATAATGCCTCCCCTCTCCCCCCTTATGATGCCTATCTCTCCCCCCCTCATGATGCCTCTCTATCCCCCCCATGCTGCCTCTCTCTCTCCCCCATGCTGCATCTCATGTGTCTCCGTTCTGGTCCCTACCTGCCTCTGTGGAACATTGGGGAGGAAGCCATCTTGAGCCCTGGCAGCAGACACCGAGGCTCCCACTGTCTCACTGCTGGGGCTCCTCTGCAGCTAACCCCGCCCCCACCCTCTGCAGCTAACCCCGCCCCCACCCTCTGCAGCTAACCCTGCCCCCACCCTCTGCAGCTAACCCCACCCCCACCCTCTGCAGCTAGCCCCGCCCCCACCCTCTGCAGCTAACCCCGCCACCACCCTCTGCAGCTAACCCCACCCTCTGCCACTAACCCCGCCCCCACCCCCTGCCACTAACCCCCCCCCCACCCCCTGCAGCTACCAGACCGGTTTCTGCTCTTCTCCCTGCATTCTCTGCTCTCTGCTGACCCCCCTGCTCTGATGGCCAAAACCAGAAAAGCCACAAAAAAACGGGACATTTTAAAGAATGCGGTGCAGCCTGGACAACCATTAAAAACCGGGACAGGCATTAAAAAACCGGGACTGTCCCGGCTAAACTGGGACAACTGGTCACCCTAGTTATACAGTAAATTCACAGACATTTCATGGACAGGCAGAGTTGTAAAATTGGGTGCAGGGGATAAAGGGGAACTGAGTAAGAGAAAGAGACCCATTTAATAGGTGTTAAAATGATAATTAAATGCAAATTGGATCCATTAAGTGGGAACACTGTGGTAGGTGATCTGGATCAACCATGTACTCTGGAATAAGAATGCAATCATTTTCTCCACTCTATTCAAATAATGAAAGTGTGGGTATAATATACACTGCGCTTTTTTAAGGCAAATACGGAGAGTTGCTTAGTAAATACTATCACTGAGGGGATCCCAACCATGCACCAACCTCGCAAAAAAAGGATACTGGCTACCCACTAGTAATGTAAGGAATGAATGCAGCAGTATTGAAAGAGTACTAGTGTTAAGGTGTGTAAACGAAGCAAGGAAATGTGAAAACGTAAATGCACTCTGCTGTATGGTGTAAGGATTGTCACTGAAAGTGAAGCAGGTTGGTGAGTCCGCACCCTGACTCCAGGTTCACCGGTCTAGTAACTATTGTGAGATACTTGGCGGCAGCAATAATTTCCCACCTTGATTAGTCAAGACCAAAAGTAAGATGGGGAGATTAAATAAGAAGGTGGATTAGAGCGACGTGGAGAAGAGAGGCTGTAACTGCAGGACCTAGGAGATCACTGGGGAGGCTTCATCCAGCAGTGGGGAGACACGGGATGGAGAGGATGGGATGAGGGAATGTGGGGGAGAAACATGGAGAAGAGAGGCTGTAACTGCAGGACCTAGGAGATCACTGGGGAGGCTTCATCCAGCAGTGGGGAGACACGGGCTGGAGAGGCTGGGATGAGGGAATGTGGGGGAGAAACATGGAGAAGAGAGGCTGTAACTGCAGGACCTCGGAGATCACTGGGGAGGCTTCATCCAGCAGTGGGGAGACATGGGCTGGAGAGGATGGGATGAGGGAATGTGGGGGAGCAACATGGAGAAGAGGGGCTGTAACCGCAGGACCTCGGAGATCACTGGGGAGACTTCATCCAGCAGTGGGGAGACACGGGCTGGAGAGGATGGGAGTGACGTGGAGAAGAGAGGCTGTAACCGCAGGACCTAGGAGATCACTGGGGAGGCTTCATCCAGCAGTGGGGAGACACGGGCTGGAGAGGATGGGAGTGACGTGGAGAAGAGAGGCTGTAACCGCAGGACCTGGGAGATCACTGGGGAGGTTTCATCCAGCAGTGGGGAGACACGGGCTGGAGAGGATGGGATGAGGGAATGTGGGGGAGCAACGTGGAGAAGAGGGGCTGTAACCGCAGGACCTGGGAGATCACTGGGGAGACTTCTTCCAGCAGTGGGGAGACACGTGCTGGTGAGGATGGGAGTGACGTGGAGAAGAGAGGCTGTAACCGCAGGACCTGGAAGATCACTGGGGAGGTTTCATCCAGCAGTGGGGAGACACGGGCTGGAGAGGATGGGATGAGGGAATGTGGGGGAGCAACGTGGAGAAGAGGGGCTGTAACCGCAGGACCTGGGAGATCACTGGGGAGACTTCATCCAGCAGTGGGGAGACACGGGCTGGAGAGGATGGGAGTGACATGGAGAAGAGAGGCTGTAACCACAGGACCTGGAAGATCACTGGGGAGGTTTCATCCAGCAGTGGGGAGACACGGGCTGGAGAGGATGGGATGAGGGAATGTGGGGGAGCAACGTGGAGAAGAGGGGCTGTAACCGCAGGACCTGGGAGATCACTGGGGAGACTTCTTCCAGCAGTGGGGAGACACGTGCTGGTGAGGATGGGAGTGACGTGGAGAAGAGAGGCTGTAACCGCAGGACCTGGAAGATCACTGGGGAGGTTTCATCCAGCAGTGGGGAGACATGGGCTGGAGAGGATGGGATGAGGGAATGTGGGGGAGCAACGTGGAGAAGAGGGGCTGTAACCGCAGGACCTGGGAGATCACTGGGGAGACTTCATCCAGCAGTGGGGAGACACGGGCTGGAGAGGATGGGAGTGACATGGAGAAGAGAGGCTGTAACCACAGGACCTGGGAGATCACTGGGGAGGCTTCATCCAGCAGTGGGGAGACATGGGCTGGAGAGGATGGGAGTGACGTGGAGAAGAGAGGCTTTAACCGCAGGATCTGGGAGATCATTGGGGAGGCTTCATCCAGCAGTGGGGAGACACAGACTGGGGAGGATGGGATGAGAGAATGTGGGTTAGCGACATGGAGAAGGGAGGCTGTAACCACAGGACCTGGGAGATCATTGGGAAGGCCTCATCCAGCAGTGGTGAGACACAGGCTGTGGAGGATGGGAGTGACGTGGAGAAGAGAGGCTGTAACCGCAGGACCTGGAATATCACTGGGGAGGTTTCATCCAGCAGTGGGGAGACACGGGCTGGAGAGGATGGGATGAGGGAATATGGGGGAGCAACGTGGAGAAGAGGGGCTGTAACCGCAGGACCTGGGAGATCACTGGGGAGACTTCATCCAGCAGTGGGGAGACACGGGCTGGAGAGGATGGGAGTGACATGGAGAAGAGAGGCTGTAACCACAGGACCTGGAAGATCACTGGGGAGGTTTCATCCAGCAGTGGGGAGACACGGGCTGGTGAGGATGGGATGAGGGAATGTGGGGGAGCAACGTGGAGAAGAGGGGCTGTAACCGCAGGACCTGGGAGATCACTGGGGAGACTTCATCCAGCAGTGGGGAGACACGGGCTGGAGAGGATGGGAGTGACATGGAGAAGAGAGGCTGTAACCACAGGACCTGGGAGATCACTGGGGAGGCTTCATCCAGCAGTGGGGAGACATGGGCTGGAGAGGATGGGAGTGACGTGGAGAAGAGAGGCTTTAACCGCAGGACCTGGGAGATCATTGGGGAGGCTTCATCCAGCAGTGGGGAGACACAGACTGGGGAGGATGGGATGAGAGAATGTGGGTTAGCGACATGGAGAAGGGAGGCTGTAACCACAGGACCTGGGAGATCATTGGGAAGGCCTCATCCAGCAGTGATGAGACACAGGCTGTGGAGGATGGGAGTGACGTGGAGAAGAGAGGCTGTAACCGCAGGACCTGGGAAATCACTGGGGAGGCTTCATCCTGCAGTGGGGAGACACAGGCTGGAGAGGATGAGGGAATGTGTGGGAGCGATGTGGAGAAGAGAGGATGTAACCGCAGGACCTGGGAGATCATTGGGAAGGCCTCATCCAGCAGTGGTGAGACACAGGCTGTGGAGGATGGGATGAGAGAATGTGTGGGTGTGACGTGGAGAAGAGAGGCTGTAACCGCAGGACCTGGGAGATCACTGGGGAGGCTTCATCCAGCAGTGGGGAGACCCAGGCTGGAGAGGATGGGATGGGGGAATGTTTGGGAGCGACGCGGAGAAGAGAGGCTGTAACTGGGAGATCATTGGGGATGCTTCATCCAGCAGTGGGGAGACGAGGGCTGAAGATGAGGATGATAAATACACATACATAACTCTAATATTGTTTCTCTATATGGAATTACAACCTACAACAAATCTACACTCTACTTACAGAATAGCAGAGCTCTTATTCCCAGTATAGCGCTTTTATCTATCTAACCCATGTTATACAAATGATTCACTTTTTAACTGTAGTCATTAAAAAACAGTTGAATATAACAGTTACTGCACAGTATGCTATACAAAGGCTAAACATAAAATAATCCTGCATGTCTTCCCCATAGAGCCTCCAATCTTTAATGACCCTAATAGTGGGTTCTTTAGCCCATTTGGAAGCGCTCCGTCTCCCTCCCACGGCCTCTCTCTGATACAATTCATTACCTGTTTCCCACTCTTTCTCTCCCTTTCTATCTCTAATGTTTTATATTTGTTCTCACTCCTTTCCTCCAGGGTTTGCTCTGGGATCCACTGTCCAGTCTAAGACTAAAGGGATCTGGATGTGGTGTGTCCCTCACCCTTCTAAACCTGGACACACCCTGGTGCTGCTGGACACAGAGGGGCTGGGGGACGTAGAGAAGGTGAGTGGGGACAGGTGTCTCCGTGTGACCTCCAGTCTGGTTCCTTCTATGCTGGAGACGCATGTTAACACTTCTTAGTGCTGCTGAACGGTCTATCAGATGGGTTAATGTACGTGTTAGATGGACTAAGTGGCTGTATATATTAGGGCGTCTCTAGCACCGCACAGGGGCGCTCTGTGTTACAATGATTCTGTTTCTCTGTCTCAGGGAGATAGTAGGAATGATGCCTGGATCTTCTCTCTGGCTGTTCTGCTGAGCAGCACCCTGGTGTATAACAGTGTGGGGACTATTGACCAAGAGAGTGTAGAGAAGCTGCAGTATCCTTTATAGTGTCAGTGTGAGCAATACTCGAAAAGGGAGCATTTAGAGGAAATACTGTTTTGGGGGCAGTGAAAGAGTTAATAGAGTCCTGTCCAAACTCCCAAAAAAGTATTTTTGTATTAATGGCCCTGGTTATATCTCGGCTTTAAACAAGTGAGAAGCTTTTACAGCGCACTGGAGAGAGCGACCATCAGACCCCCAGGCCGGCCACTGATTAAGCACAGAAACATACTGTACGGTGGGAGTGCAGCAGACTGAGGACACAGACATACTGGTTTATTCTGGGGCTGGGATGCTTATTCTATGCAGTGCGCTGCGGAATCTCGTTATTTGTGTAGATGAAGCCGTGTGCTTTGGGAACTCGGACTGGTGGGAGGCTTATTGGAAAATCCTGTGGTTACGGACACAAGTGCTATGGAGGAGGAACTCCTTGGCATCTTGCACAGTAACCACCAGAACTGTACATAGCATCCAGAACTCTTTGGGTTTTCCTTTACATGAACCTTGCGGATCTCTTTTTAAGTATCTGTTCTCAGTCAGTCTGACCCCTCAGTTCCTCCTTAGCATCTCCCAGTTATGTGACAGAGCTCACTGAGCGAATAAAGGTGAAATCATCACCCAAAGATAAGGATGAGGATGAGGATGATTCAGCAGAGTTCAAGAGGACCTTCCCGTCCTTCATATGGTGCGTCCGGGACTTCACTCTAAATCTGGAGTTGAATGGGAAACGAATCACTGAAGACGAGTATCTACAGAACGCCCTGAAGCTCAAGAGAGGTACAAAGGGCACTGGTAAAAAATGTACAACAAGTATCTCAAAATACGCACTTCTTTCTACCAGCCTCATTATGTCTCTAACTCTATTCATATATCTCCATCTCTCCTTCCTTCACCACTTCTCAGTTCACATGAACTCCTTTCTTACCTGCGCCCTCTGTCACCCCACAGCTATACCCCCTGCACTAAATCACACCCCTACAAATCATCCTCATACATTCTCTTTCTTTCCATGCTTCTCCTCCTTACTTCTGGGGATATCTCTCCCAATCCTGGTCCCTGCCTTATTTCTACATGCTCTCGTCCTCGCCTCCCCACATGCAACTTCTACTCCTTCTGGTGTCAACCCCTCTAACCTCATACCATCCCCTGCCAGCCTCCCCCCTCTCTCCCTTTCTCCTGTGCCCTTTGGAATGCTCGCTCCCTTTCTAACAAGTTCCTCTCTGTGCATGACTTCTTTCTCTCTAACTCTCTGCTCCCATTCGCTATAACTGAGACCTGGCTCACTCAGTCTGACTCTACACTGGAAGCTGCCCTCTCTTATGGTGGCCTTTCTTTCTACCACACTCTGCACCCTGATGGCAGGGGTGGAGGCGTGGGGCTCCTGCTCTCATATATCTGCCGCTACCGAACCCTTCCTATTCCCCCCTCTCTTGCTTTTCCCTCCTTTGAGGCTCACACTGTCCAGATTTTCTCCACTTTAAATCCTGACTCTCTTTCTTCTCTCCTCAGACTCCCCTGTTCTTCTCCTTGGGGACTTCAACTGTCATATTGATGACCCATCTCTCATTTGGGCCTCCCGCTTTCTCTCTCTAACCTCTTCTTTTTCTTTTTCCACCTTTTTCTTCAAAGGTGGACTGCAGCCATCACCCACAAGGATGGCCACAACCTAGACCTGGTTTTCACTCTGATTTCTTCATTTCCCCCCTTCCTCTCTCTGACCATCATCTCATCTCATTTTCTCTCTCTCACTTCTCCCCTTCTCCAACTTAATCTACCCCTCGTTTCTATAGAGACCTGCGCTCTATTACTTTAACTTACCAGCTTTTGTTTCCACTTTACACTCCTCCCTCTCCTCTCCCAGCCCTGCTCCAGACCCTGACAGCCTGATCAAGAACTGCAACTCTGCCCTATCTTCCTCTCTTGATCTACATACCCCGCTTTCTCTCTGCTGTTCCCGCCCTTCTAACCCCAGACCCTGGCTAAATTCCCACACATGCATGCTGCGTTCCTCCACTCGTTCCTCTGAACGCCTCTGGAGTAAATCTCATCCTCTCGCAGACTTCCTTCACTATAAATGTATGCTGCCCTGTTTCAACTCTGGGCTCTCTCAGGCTAAACAAATCTACTTTTCTCAACTAATCAACACGTACTGTACAAGTCTAACCGATGCCAACTCTTCTCTGTCTTTGACTCTCTACTCAAACAACCCTCAGCTGCCTCTTCTTCTTCCTCCATCTCACCTCTGAACTTTGCTGAGTATTTCAAGGAAAAGGTGGAATCCATACGTCAGGACATTTCCTCTGTTTCCTCCTTCAAACCTACACCGCTTCCTAACTCTCCTCCTGCCTTCCTTGACTCTTTTTCTACTGTCAGAGGAGGAGGATGTGTCACTGCTGTTCTCCCCTTCTCAATTTACCACTTGCCCTCTTGACTCCATTCCCTTCCATCTCCTAAAACCTCTTGCTTCAACTATAATCCCTACGCTCACACAGATTTTTAACACCTCCCTCTACTCTGGTACCTTTCACTCCTCCTTCAAACATGCAACAGTAATACCATTACTTAAAAACAGCATGCTTGACCCAACCTATCTTTCTTAATATCGACCTGTCTCCCTACTGCCTTTTGCCTCTAAACTCCTTGAACATTTAATATTCTCTCGCTTGCTCCATTTTCTCAACACCTATTCTCTCCTAGACCCTCTACAATCTGGCTTCCGCACTGCTCACTCCACTGAATCAGCCCTCACTAAAATAACTAATGACCTCCATGCAGCCAAAGACAGAGGTCTCTGCAGCATTTGATACTGCGGACAACCCTTTTCTCCTTCACATTCTCCATACTCTTGGCATTCGTAACAAAGCTCTATCCTGGATATCCTTTTACCTCTCCTATCATACTTTCAGTGTCTCTTCTGCTAACACCTCCTCCATCGACCTCTCTGTGGGGGTACCCAGGCCTCTGTCCTGGGACCTCTCCTCTTCTCTGTGTACACACTCTCTCTATCACATCTATGCTGATGAGACACACATTTACTTTTCAACCCCTGACCTTCCACCTGCTGTACAGACCAAAGTTTCTGAATGTCTGTCTACGATATCATCCTGGATGGTCCTCTGCCGACTTAAACTAAACATGGCAAAAACAGAGCTCCTCATACTTTCTTCCAAACCTGGCCCTACTAACTCCTTCCACATTACTGTTGGAAGTTCAGTCATACACCCAGAAGCACAAGCACGCTGCCTAGGGGTCACACTTGACTCTTCTCTCACTTTCTCCTCTAACATTCAAAACGTATCTAAAACCTGTCGCTTTTTCCTCCACAATATCACAAAGATACGCCCTTTCCTCTGTTGCTCGACGGATAAAACTCTGACTCAGACCCTCATTCTCTCCCGTCTCGATTACTGTAACCTCCTGCTGTTTGGCCTTCCTGCCTCTCACCTGTCTCCCCTACAATCTATCCTAAACGCTGCTGCCAGAATCACTCTACTCTTTCCTAAATCTGTCTCCGCGTCTCCCCTCATGAAATCCCTCTCCTGGCTTCCGATCAAATCCGTTTCTCACACTCAACTCTGCATAGTATATCTGTGCTTGACTCCTACCTGAATACCTGAATAGCACCCGCTCTATCCACCTTTAAGACCCACCTTAAGACACACCTGCTTAACTAAGTATATGAGTAGCTCCGTGGCTAACACTATACACATGCTACATAAAGCTTGGTCCCTTGCAGATACACTTACCTGTATGCTCTCCTACTGTATGTATGTTCCTCCTACCAATTAGATTGAAAGCTCTTCGGAGCAGGCACTCCATTTCCTAAATGTTACTTTTATGGCGGAAGCGCTTATTCCCATGATTTCTTATTTGTATTATTTGTTATTTATACGATTGTCACGTGTGTTACTACGTGTGTTACTGCTGGGACGCACTACTGTATGTGCATTAATCGTGCTATATAAATAAAGCAACAGGAAAGATGATCCAGGGCTCCAAGGATTTTTTTAGCAAAATAATGTATTCATTAATGGATTAAATTAAAGTGTATCATGAAAAATTATTTTGATAAAAATCCGTGCAGCCCTGGATCATCTTACTTGGATTGCTCCGTGAACTGAATTTTGCGCAAGTATCGCATTTCTTGCATTTATTTGCACTGTTTTGTGCCCACATACGTTTGCTATATAAATAAAGACATACTGTTCATACATACAAAAAAAGGACATTCTATACAGACAGAGAGAGCCACCTCTATCACTGGGCAAGAGCTCTAGGCACAATTACTGCAGCACACACTGTGACAGGATCCATGTAAGGATGCATTACTGCAGCACACACTGTGACAGGATCCATGTAAGGATGCATTACTGCAGCACACACACTGTGACAGGATCCATGTAAGGATGCATTACTGCAGCACACACTGTGACAGGATCCATGTAAGGATGCATTACTGCAGCACACACACTGTGACAGGATCCATGTAAGGATGCATTACTGCAGCACACACACTGTGACAGGATCCATGTAAGGATGCATTACTACAGCACACACACTGTGACAGGATCCACGTAAGGATGCATTACTGCAGCACACACATTGTGACAGTATCCATGTAAGGATGCATTACTGCAGCACACACTGTGACAGGATCCATGTAAGGATGCATTACTGCAGCACACACACTGTGACAGGATCCATGTAAGGATGCAATACTGCAGCGCACACACTGTGACGGGATCCATGTAAGGATGCATTACTGCAGCGCACACACTGTGACAGGATCCATGTAAGGTGCATTACTGCAGCACACACTGTGACAGGATCCATGTAAGGATGCATTACTGCAGCACACACACTGTGACAGGATCCATGTAAGGATGCAATACTGCAGCGCACACACTGTGACGGGATCCATGTAAGGATGCATTACTGCAGCACACACACTGTGACAGGATCCATGTAAGGATGCATTACTGCAGCACACACTGTGACAGGATTCATATAAGGATACATTACTGCAGCATACAATGTGACAGGATCCATGTAAGGATGCATTACTGCAGGACACACGGTGACAGGATCTACAGTATGTAAGGATGCATTACTGCAGCACACACACTGTGACAGGATCCATGTAAGGATGCATTACTGCAGCACACATTGTGACAGGATCCATGTAAGGATACATTACTGCAGCATACAATGTGACAGGATCCATGTAAGGATGCATTACTGCAGCACACACTGTGACAGGATCTATGTAAGGTGCATTACTGCAGCACACACACTGTGACAGGATCCATGTAAGGATGCATTACTGCAGCACACACACTGTGACAGGATCCATGTAAGGATGCATTACTGCCGCACATACTGTGACAGGATCCATGTATGGATGCATTACTGCAGCACACACTGTGACAGGATCCATGTAAGGATGCATTACTGCAGCACACACACTGTGACAGGATCCATGTAAGGATGCATTATTGCGGCACACACTGTGACAGGATCCATGTAAGGATGCATTACTGCAGCACACACTGTGACAGGATCTATGTAAGGATGCATTACTGCAGCACACACACTGTGACAGGATCCATGTAAGGATGCATTACTGCAGCACACACTGTGACAAGATCTATGTAAGGATGCATTACTGAAGCACACACACTGTGACAGGATCCATGTAAGGATGCATTACAGCAGCACACAATGTGACAGGATCCATGTAAGGATGCATTACTGCAGTACACACACACACACACACTGTGACAGGATCCATGTAAGGATACATTACTGCAGCACACACACTGTGACAGGATTCATGTAAGGATGCATTACTGCAGCACACACACAGTGACAGGATCCATGTAAGGATGCATTACTGCAGCACACACACAGTGACAGTATCCATGTAAGGATGCATTACTGCAGCACACACACAGTGACAGGATCCATGTAAGGATGCATTACTGCAGCACACACACTGTGACAGGATCCATGTAAGGATGCATTACTGCAGCACACACATTGTGACAGTATCCATGTAAGGATGCATTACTGCAGCACACACTGTGACAGGATCCATGTAAGGATGCATTACTGCAGCACACACTGTGACAGGATCCATGTAAGGATGCATTACTGCAGCACACACTGTGACAGGATCCATGTAAGGATGCATTACTGTAGCACACACACTGTGACAGGATCCATGTAAGGATTCATTACTGCAGCACACACACTGTGACAGGATCCATGTAAGGATGCATTACTGTAGCACACACACTGTGACAGGATCCATGTAAGGATGCATTACTGCAGCACACACATTGTGACATTATCCATGTAAGGATGCATTACTGCAGCACACACTGTGACAGGATCCATGTAAGAATGCATTACTGAAGCACACACACTGTGACAGGATCCATGTAAGGATGCATTACAGCAGCACACAATGTGACAGGATCCATGTAAGGATGCATTACTGCAGTACACACACACACACTGTGACAGGATCCATGTAAGGATGCATTACTGCAGCACACACTGTGACAGGATCCATGCAAGGATGCATTACTGCAGCACACACTGTGACAGGATCCATGTAAGGATGCATTACTGCAGCACACACTGTGACAGGATCCATGTAAGGATGCATTACTGCAGCACACACTGTGACAGGATCCATGTAAGGATGCATTACAGCAGCACACACTGTGACAGGACCCATGTAAGGATACATTACTGCAGCACACACACTGTGACATGATCCATGTAAGGAAGCATTACTGTAGCACACACACACTGTGACATGATCCATGTAAGGAAGCATTACTGTAGCACACACACACTGTGACATGATCAATGTAAGGATGCATTACTGCAGCACACACTGTGACAGGATCCATGTAAGGATGCATTACTGCAGCACGCACACTGTGACAGGATCCATGTAAGGATGCATTACTGCAGCACACACATTGTGACAGTATCCATGTAAGGATGCATTACTGCAGCACACACTGTGACAGGATCCATGTAAGGATGCATTACTGCAGCACACACTGTGACAGGATCCATGTAAGGATGCATTACTGCAGCGCACACATTGTGACAGTATCCATGTAAGGATGCATTACTGCAGCACACACTGTGACAGGATCCATGTAAGGATGCATTACTGCAGCACACACATTGTGACAATATCCATGTAAGGATGCATTACTGCAGCACACACTGTGACAGGATTCATATAAGGATGCTTTACTGCAGCACACACACTGTGACAGGATCCATGTAAGGATGCATTACTGCCGCACACACTGTGACAGGATCCATGTAAGGATGCATTACTGCAGCACACACTGTGACAGGATCCATGTAAGGATGCATTACTGCAGCACACACACTGTGACAGGATCCATGTAAGGATGCATTACTGCGGCACACACTGTGACAGGATCCATGTAAGGATGCATTACTGCAGCACACACACACTGTGACAGGATCCATGTAAGGATACATTACTGCAGCACACACACTGTGACCGGATCCATGTAAGGATGCATTACTGCAGCACACACTGTGACAGGATCCATGTAAGGATGCATTACTGCAGCACACACACTGTGACATGATCCATATAAGGATGCATTACAGCAGCACACAATGTGACAGGATCCATGTAAGGATGCATTACTGCAGCACACACACTGTGACAGGATCCATGTAAGGATGCATTACTGCAGCACACACACTGTGACATGCTCCATGTAAGGATGCATTACTGCAGCACACACACTGTGACTGGATCCATGTAAGGATGCATTACTGCAGCACACACTGTGACATGATCTATGTAAGGATGCATTACTGCAGGACAGACACTATGACAGGATCCATGTAAGGATGCATTACTGCAGCACACACATTGTGACAGTATCCATGTAAGGATGCATTACTGCAGCACACACTGTGACAGGATTCATATAAGGATGCATTACTGCAGCACACATTGTGACAGGATCCATGTAAGGATACATTACTGCAGCACACACACTGTGACAGGATCCATGTAAGGATGCATTACTGCCGCACACACTGTGACAGGATCCATGTAAGGACGCATTACTGCAGCACACACTGTGACAGGATCCATGTAAGGATGCATTACTGCAGCACACACTGTGACAGGATCCATGTAAGGATGCATTATTGCGGCACACACACTGTGACAGGATCCATGTAAGGATGCATTACTGCAGCACACACTGTGACAGGATCCATGTAAGGATGCATTACTGCAGCACACACACTGTGACAGGATCCATGTAAGGATGCATTATTGCGGCACACACTGTGACAGGATCCATGTAAGGATGCATTACTGCAGCACACACTGTGACAGGATCTATGTAAGGATGCATTACTGCAGCACACACACTGTGACAGGATCCATGTAAGGATGCATTACTGCAGCACACACTGTGACAAGATCTATGTAAGGATGCATTACTGAAGCACACACACTGTGACAGGATCCATGTAAGGATGCATTACTGCAGCACATACACTGTGACAGGATCTATGTAAGGATGCATTACTGAAGCACACACACTGTGACAGGATCCATGTAAGGATGCATTACTGCAGCACACACACTGTGACACGATCTATGTAAGGATGCATTACTGAAGCACACACACTGTGACAGGATCCATGTAAGGATGCATTACAGCAGCACACAATGTGACAGGATCCATGTAAGGATGCATTACTGCAGTACACACACTGTGACAGGATCCATGTAAGGATGCATTACTGCAGCACACACTGTGACAGGATCCATGTAAGGATGCAATACTGCAGCACACACACTGTTACAGGATCCATGTAAGGATACATTACTGCAGCACACACACTGTGACAGGATCCATGTAAGGATGCATTACTGCAGCACACACACTGTGACAGGATCCATGTAAGGATGCATTACTGTAGCACACACTGTGACAGGACACATGTAAGGATGCATTACTGTAGCACACACACTGTGACAGGATCCATGTAAGGATGCATTACTGCAGCGCACACACACTGTGACAGGATCCATGTAAGGATGCATTACTGCAGCACACACTGTGACAGGACCCATGTAAGGATGCATTACTGTAGCACACACACTGTGACAGGATCCATGTAAGGATGCATTACTGCAGCACACACACTGTGACAGGATCCATGTAAGGATGCATTACTGCAGCACACATTGTGACTTTATCCATGTAAGGATGCGTTACTGCAGCACACACTGTGACAGGATCCATGTAAGGATGCATTACTGCAGCACACACTGTGACAGGATCCATGTAAGAATGCATTACTTCAGCACACACACTGTGACAGGACCCATGTAAGGATGCATTACTGCAGCACACACTGTGAGAGGATCCATGTAAGGTTGCAATACTGCAGCACACACACTGTGACAGGATCCATGTAAGGATGCAATACTGCAGCGCGCACACTTTGACAGGATCCATGTAAGGATGCATTACTGCAGCACATAGTGTGACATGATCCATGTAAGGATGCATTACTGCAGCACACACTGTGACAGGATTCATATAAGGATGCTTTACTGCAGCACACACACTGTGACAGGATCCATGTAAGGATGCATTACTGCCGCACACACTGTGACAGGATCCATGTAAGGATGCATTACTGCAGCACACACTGTGACAGGATCCATGTAAGGATGCATTACTGCAGCACACACTGTGACAGTATCCATGTAAGGATGCATTACTGCAGCACACACTGTGACAGGATTCATATAAGGATGCTTTACTGCAGCACACACACTGTGACAGGATCCATGTAAGGATGCATTCATGCCGCACACACTGTGACAGGATCCATGTAAGGATGCATTACTGCAGCACACACTGTGACAGGATCCATGTAAGGATGCATTGCTGCAGCACACACACTGTGACAGGATCCATGTAAGGATGCATTACTGCGGCACACACTGTGACAGGATCCATGTAAGGATGCATTACTGCAGCACATAGTGTGACATGATCCATGTAAGGATGCATTACTGCAGCACACACTGTGACAGGATTCATATAAGGATGCTTTACTGCAGCACACACACTGTGACAGGATCCATGTAAGGATGCATTACTGCCGCACACACTGTGACAGGATCCATGTAAGGATGCATTACTGCAGCACACACTGTGACAGGATCCATGTAAGGATGCATTACTGCAGCACACACTGTGACAGTATCCATGTAAGGATGCATTACTGCAGCACACACTGTGACAGGATTCATATAAGGATGCTTTACTGCAGCACACACACTGTGACAGGATCCATGTAAGGATGCATTACTGCCGCACACACTGTGACAGGATCCATGTAAGGATGCATTACTGCAGCACACACTGTGACAGGATCCATGTAAGGATGCATTGCTGCAGCACACACACTGTGACAGGATCCATGTAAGGATGCATTACTGCGGCACACACTGTGACAGGATCCATGTAAGGATGCATTACTGCAGCACACACACTGTGACAGGATCCATGTAAGGATACATTACTGCAGCACACACACTGTGACCGGATCCATGTAAGGATACATTACTGCAGCACACACTGTGACAGGATCCATGTAAGGATGCATTACTGCAGCACACACACTGTGACATGATCCATGTAAGGATGCATTACAGCAGCACACAATGTGACAGGATCCATGTAAGGATGCATTACTGCAGCACACACACTGTGACAGGATCCATGTAAGGATGCATTACTGCAGCACACACACTGTGACATGCTCCATGTAAGGATGCATTACTGCAGCACACACACTGTGACTGGATCCATGTAAGGATGCATTACTGCAGCACACACTGTGACAGGATCTATGTAAGGATGCATTACTGCAGGACAGACACTGTGACAGGATCCATGTAAGGATGCATTACTACAGCACACACACTGTGACAGGATCCATGTAAGGTTGCATTACTGCAGCACACACACTGTGACAGGATCCATGTAAGGATGCATTACTGCAGCACACACTGTGACAGGATCTATGTGCGGATGCATTACTGCAGGACAGACACTGTGACAGGATCCATGTAAGGATGCATTACTGCAGCACACACATTGTGACAGGATCCATGTAAGGATGCATTACTGCAGCACACACATTGAGACAGTATCCATGTAAGGATGCATTACTGCAGCACACACTGTGACATGATCCATGTAAGGATGCATTACTGCAGCGCACACACAGTGTCAGAATCCATGTAAGGATGCATTGCTGCAGCACACACACTGTGACAAGATCCATGTAAGGATGCATTACTGCAGCACACACTGTGACAGGATCCATGTAAGAATGCATTACTGCAGCACACACACTGTGACAGGATCCATGTAAGGATGCATTACTGCAGCACACACACTGTGACAGGATCTATGTAAGGATGCATTACTGCAGCACACACACTGTGACAGGATCTATGTAAGGATGCATTACTGCAGCACACACTGTGACAGGATCCTTGTAAGGATGCATTACTGCAGCACACACACTGTGACAGGATCCATGTAAGGATGCATTACGGCAGCACACACATTGTGACAGGATCCATGTAAGGATGCATTACTGCAGCACACACTGTGACAGGATCCATGTAAAGATGCATTACTGCAGCACACACACTGTGACAGGATCCATGTAAGGATGCATTACTGCAGCACACACTGTGACAGGATCCTTGTAAGGATGCATTACTGCAGCACACACACTGTGACAGGATCTATGTAAGGATGCATTACTGCAGCACACACTGTGACAGGATCCATGTAAGGATGCATTACTGCAGCACACACTGTGACAGGATCCATGTAAGGATACATTACTGCAGCACACACTGTGACAGGATCCATGTAAGGATGCATTACTGCAGCACACACACACTGTGACAGGATCCATGTAAGGATACATTACTGCAGCACACACACTGTGACAGGATCTATGTAAGGATGCATTACTGCAGCACACACTGTGACAGGATCCTTGTAAGGATGCATTACTGCAGCACACACACTGTGACAGGATCCGTGTAAGGATGCATTACTGCAGCACACACACTGTGACAGGATCCATGTAAGGATGCATTACAGCAGCACACAGTGTGACAGGATCCATGTAAGGATGCATTACTGAAGCACACACTGTGATAGGATCCATGTAAGGATGCATTACTGCAGCACACACACTGTGACAGGATCCATGTAAGGATGCATTACTGCAGCACACACACTGTGACAGGATCCATGTAAGGATGCATTACTGCAGCACATAGTGTGACATGATCCATGTAAGGATGCATTACTGCAGCACACACACTGTGACAAGATCCATGTAAGGATGCATTACTGCAGCACACACTGTGACAGGATCCATGTAAGGATGCATTACTGCAGCACACACACTGTGACAGGATCCATGTAAGGATGCATTACTGCAGCACTTACTGTAACAGGAACCATGTAAGGATGCATTACTGCAGCACACACTGTGACAAAATCCATGTAAGGATGCATTTCTGCAGCACTCACTGTGACATGATCCATGTAAGGATGCATTACTGCAGCAAACACTGTGACAATATCCATGTAAGGATGCATTACTACAGCACACACACCGTGACAGGATCCATGTAAGGATGCATTACTGCAGCACTCACTGTGTCAGGATCCATGTAATAATGCATTACTGCATCACACAGTGTGACATGATCCATGTAAGGATGCATTACTTCAGCACACACTGTGAAAGGATTCATATAAGGATGCATTACTGCAGCACACACTCTGTGACAGGATAAATGTAAGGATGCATTGCTGCAGCACACACACTTTGACAGGATCCATGTAAGGATGCATTACTGCCACACACACTGTGACAAAATCCATGTAAGGATGCATTACTGCAGCACACACACTGTGACAGGATCCATGTAAGGATGCATTACTGCAGCACACACTGTGACAGGATCCATGTAAGGATGCATTACTGCAGCGCACACACTGTGACAGGATCCATGTAAGGATACATTACTGCAGCACACACATTGTGACAGGATCTATGTAAGGATGCATTACTGCAGCACACACACTGTGACAGGATCCATGTAAGGATGCATTACAGCAGCACTCACTGTGAAAGGATCCATGTAAGGATGCATTACTTCAGCACACACACTGTGACGGGATCCATGTAAGGATGCATTACTGCAGCACACACTGTGATAGGATCCATGTAAGGATGCATTACTGCAGCACACACACTGTGACAGGATCCATGTAAGGATACATTACTGCAGCACGCACACTGTGACAGGATCCATGTAAGGATGCATTACTGCAGCACATAGTGTGACATGATCCATGTAAGGATGCATTACTGCAGCACACACACACACTGTGACAGGATCCATGTAAGGATGCATTACTGCAGCACACACACTGTGACAGGATCCATGTAAGGATGCATTTCTGCAGCACTCACTGTGACATGAACCATGTAAGGATCCATTACTGCAGCACACACTGTGACAGGATCCATGTAAGGATGCATTACTGCAGCACACACACTGTGACAGGATCCATGTAAGGATACATTACTGCAGCACGCACACTGTGACAGGATCCATGTAAGGATGCATTACTGCAGCACATAGTGTGACATGATCCATGTAAGGATGCATTACTGCAGCACACACACACACTGTGACAGGATCCATGTAAGGATGCATTACTGCAGCACACACACTCTGACAGGATCCATGTAAGGATGCATTTCTGCAGCACTCACTGTGACATGAACCATGTAAGGATACATTACTGCAGCACACACACTGTGACCGGATCCATGTAAGGATGCATTACTGCAGCACACACTGTGACAGTATCCATGTAAGGATGCATTACTGCAGCACACACATTGTGACAGGATCCATGTAAGGATGCATTACTGCAGCACTCACTGTGAAAGGATCCATGTAAGGATGCATTACTGCAGCACACACACACACTGTGACAGGATCCATGTAAGGATGCATTACTGCAGCACACACACACACACTGTGACAGGATCCATGTAAGGATGCATTACTGCAGCACACGCACTGTGACAGGATCCATGTAAGGATGCATTACTGCAGCACACACTGTGACATGATCCATGTAAGGATGCATTACTGCAGCACACACATTGTGACAGGACCCATGTAAGGATGCATTACTGCAGCACACACTGTGACAGGATCCATGTAAGGATGTATTACTGCAGCACACACTGTGACAGGATCCATGTAAGGATACATTACTGCAGCACACACACTGTGACAGGATCCATGTAAGGATGCATTACTGCAGCACACACTGTGACATGATCCATGTAAGGATGCATTACTGCAGCACACACATTGTGACAGGATCCATGTAAGGATGCATTACTGTAGCACACACACTGTGACAGGATCCATGTAAGGATGCATTACTGCAGCATTCACACTGTGACAGGATCCATGTAAGGATGCGTTACTGCAGCACACACTGTGACAGGATCCATGTAAGGATACATTACTGCAGCACACATATTGTGACAGTATCCATGTAAGGATGCATTACTGCAGCACACACTGTGACATGATCCATGTAAGGATGCATTACTGCAGCACACACATTGTGACAGGATCCATGTAAGGATGCATTACTGCAGCACACACATTGAGACAGTATCCATGTAAGGATGCATTACTGCAGCACACACTGTGACAGGATCCATGTAAGGATGCATTACTGCAGCACACACTGTGACAGGGTCCATGTAGGATGCATTACTGCAGCACACACACTGTGACAGGATCCATGTAAGGATACATTACTGCAGCACACACACTGTAACCGGATCCATGTATGGATGCATTACTGCCACACACACTGTGACAGGATCCATGTAAGGATGCATTACTGCAGCACACACTGTGACAGGATCCATGTAAGGATGCATTACTGCAGCACACACACTGTGACAGGATCCATGTATGGATGCATTACTGCCACACACACTGTGACAGGATCCATGTAAGGATGCATTACTGCAGCACACACTGTGACAGGATCCATGTAAGGATGCATTACTGCAGCACACACTGTGACAGGATCCATGTAGGATGCATTACTGCAGCACACACACTGTGACAGGATCCATGTAAGGATACATTACTGCAGCACACACACTGTGACCGGATCCATGTAAGGATGCATTACTGCAGCACACACTGTGACAGGATCCATGTAAGGATACATTACTGCAGCACACACACTGTGACATGATCCATGTAAGGATGCATTACAGCAGCACACAATGTGACAGGATCCATGTAATGATGCATTACTGCAGCACACACACTGTGACAGGATCCATGTAAGGATGCATTACTGCAGCACACACACTGTGACATGCTCCATGTAAGGATGCATTACTGCAGCACACACACTGTAACTGGATCCATGTAAGGATGCATTACTGCAGCACACACTGTGACAGGATCTATGTAAGGATGCATTATTGCAGGACAGACACTGTGACAGGATCCATGTAAGGATGCATTACTGCAGCACACACTGTGACAGGATCCATGTAAGGATGCATTACTGCAGCACACACTGTGACAGGATCTATGTGCGGATGCAGTACTGCAGGACAGACACTGTGACAGGATCCATGTAAGGGTGCATTACTGCAGCACACACTGTGACATGATCCATGTAAGGATGCATTACTGCAGCGCACACACAGTGTCAGAATCCATGTAAGGATGTATTACTGCAGCGCACACACAGTGTGACAGGATCCATGTAAGGATGCATTACTGCAGCACACACACTGTGACAAGATCCATGTAAGGATGTATTACTGCAGCACAAACTGTGACAGGATCCATGTAAGAATGCATTACTGCAGCACACACACTGTGACAGGATCCATGTAAGGATGCATTACTGCAGTACACACAGTGACAGGATCCATGTAAGAATGCATTACTGCAGCGCACACACTGTGACAGGATCCATGTAAGGATGCATTACTGCAGCACACACTGTGACAGGATCCATGTAAGGATGCATTACCGCAGCACACACACTGTGACAGGATCCATGTAAGGATGCATTACTGCAGCACACACACTGTGACAGGATCCATGTAAGGATGCATTACTGCAGCACACACTGTGACAGGATTCATATAAGGATGCTTTACTGCAGCACACACACTGTGACAGGATCCATGTATGGATGCATTACTGCCGCACACACTGTGACAGGATCCATGTAAGGATGCATTACTGCAGCACACACTGTGACAGGATCCATGTAAGGATGCATTACTGCAGCACACACACTGTGACAGGATCCATGTAAGGATGCATTACTGCGGCACACACTGTGACAGGATCCATGTAGGATGCATTACTGCAGCACACACACTGTGACAGGATCCATGTAAGGATACATTACTGCAGCACACACACTGTGACCGGATCCATGTAAGGATGCATTACTGCAGCACACACTGTGACAGGATCCATGTAAGGATACATTACTGCAGCACACACACTGTGACATGATCCATGTAAGGATGCATTACAGCAGCACACAATGTGACAGGATCCATGTAATGATGCATTACTGCAGCACATACACTGTGACAGGATCCATGTAAGGATGCATTACTGCAGCACACACTGTGACAGGATCTATGTAAGGATGCATTACTGCAGGACAGACACTGTGACAGGATCCATGTAAGGATGCATTACTACAGCACACACACTGTGACAGGATCCATGTAAGGTTGCATTACTGCAGCACACACACTGTGACAGGATCCATGTAAGGATGCATTACTGCAGCACACACTGTGACAGGATCCATGTAAGGATGCATTACTGCAGCACACACTGTGACAGGATCTATGTGCGGATGCATTACTGCAGGACAGACACTGTGACAGGATCCATGTAAGGGTGCATTACTGCAGCACACACTGTGACATGATCCATGTAAGGATGCATTACTGCAGCGCACACACAGTGTCAGAATCCATGTAAGGATGCATTACTGCAGCACACACACTGTGACAAGATCCATGTAAGGATGCATTACTGCAGCACACACTGTGACAGGATCCATGCAAGAATGCATTACTGCAGCACACACACTGTGACAGGATCCATGTAAGGATGCATTACTGCAGTACACACAGTGACAGGATCCATGTAAGAATGCATTACTGCAGCGCACACACTGTGACAGGATCCATGTAAGGATACATTACTGCAGCACACACACTGTGACAGGATCTATGTAAGGATGCATTACTGCAGCACACACACTGTGACAGGATCCATGTAAGGATGCATTACTGCAGCACATAGTGTGACATGATCCATGTAAGGATGCATTACTGCAGCACACACTGTGACAGGATCCATGTAAGGATGCATTATTGCAGCACACACACTGTGACATGATCCATGTAAGGATGCATTACTGCAGCACACACACTGTGACAGGATCCATGTAAGGATGCATTACTGCAGCACACACACTGTGACAGGATCCATGTAAGGATGCATTACTGCAGCACACACTGTGACATGATCTATGTGCGGATGCATTACTGCAGGACAGACACTGTGACAGGATCCATGTAAGGATGCATTACTACAGCACACACACTGTGACAGGATCTATGTAAGGATGCATTACTGCAGCACACACACTGTGACAGGATCCATGTAAGGATGTATTACAGCAGCACACAATGTGACAGGATCCATGTAAGGATGCATTACTGCAGCACCCACACTGTGACAGGATCCATGTAAGGATGCATTACTGCAGCACACACAATGCAACAGGATCCATGTAAGGATGCATTACTGCAGCACACACACTGCGACAGGATCCATGTAAGGATGCATTACTGCAGCACACACTGTGACAGGATCTATATGCGGATGCATTACTGCAGGACAGACACTGTGACAGGATCCGTGTAAGGATGCATTACTACAGCACACACACTGTGACAGGATCCATGTAAGGATGCTTTACTGCAGCACACACACTGTGACATGATCCATGTAAGGATGCATTACTGCCACACACACTGTGACAAGATCCATGTAAGGATGCATTACTGCAGCACACACTGTGACAGGATCCATGTAAGGATGCATTACTGCAGCACACACACTGTGACAGGATCCATGTAAGGATGCATTACTGCAGCACTTACTGTAACAGGAACTATGTAAGGATGCATTACTGCAGCACACACTGTGACAGAATCCATGTAAGGATGCATTTCTGCAGCACTCACTGTGACATGATCCATGTAAGGATGCATTACTGCAGCAAACACTGTGACAATATCCATGTAAGGATGCATTACTACAGCACACACACCGTGACAGGATCCATGTAAGGATGCATTACTGCAGCACTCACTGTGTCAGGATCCATGTAACATGCATTACTTCAGCACACACTGTGAAATGATTCATATAAGGATGCTTTACTGCAGCACACACTCTGTGACAGGATAAATGTAAGGATGCATTACTGCAGCACACACTCTGTGACATGATCCATGTAAGGATGCATTGCTGCAGCACACACACTTTGACAGGATCCATGTAAGGATGCATTACTGCCACACACACTGTGACAAGATCCATGTAAGGATGCATTACTGCAGCACACACTGTGACAGGATCCATGTAAGGATGCATTACTGCAGCACACACACTGTGACAGGATCCATGTAAGGATGCATTACTGCGGCACACACTGTGACAGGATCCATGTAAGGATACATTACTGCAGCACACACATTGTGACAGAATCTATGTAAGGATGCATTACTGCAGCACACACACTGTGACAGTATCCATGTAAGGATGCATTACAGCAGCACTCACTGTGACAGGATCCATGTAAGGATGCATTACTGCAGCACACACACTGTGACAGGATCCATGTAAGGATGCATTACTGCGGCACACACTGTGACAGGATCCATGTAAGGATGCATTACTGCAGCACACACACTGTGACAGGATCCATGTAAGGATGCATTACTGCAGCACAGACTGTGATAGGATCCATGTAAGGATGCATTACTGCAGCACACACACTGTGACAGGATCCATGTAAGGATGCATTACTGCAGCACATAGTGTGACATGATCCATGTAAGGATGCATTACTGCAGCACACACACTGTGACAGTATCCATGTAAGGATGCATTACTGCAGCACACACACTGTGACAGGATCCATGTAAGGATGCATTACTGCAGCACACACTGTGACATGATCTATGTACGGATGCATTACTGCAGGACAGACACTGTGACAGGATCCATGTAAGGATGCATTACTACAGCACACACACTGTGACAGGATCTATGTAAGGATGCATTACTGCAGCGCACACACTGTGACAGGATCCATGTAAGGATGTATTACAGCAGCACACAATGTGACAGGATCCATGTAAGGATGCATTACTGCAGCACACACAATGTGACAGGATCCATGTAAGGATGCATTACTGCAGCACACACACTGCGACAGGATCCATGTGCGGATGCATTGCTGCAGCACACACTGTGACAGGATCTATATGCGGATGCATTACTGCAGGACAGACACTGTGACAGGATCCGTGTAAGGATGCATTACAACAGCACACACACTGTGACAGGATCCATGTAAGGATGCATTACTGCTGCACACACTGTGACAGGATTCATATAAGGATGCTTTACTGCAGCACACACTGTGACATGATCCATGTAAGGATGCATTACTGCCACACACACTGTGACAAGATCCATGTAAGGATGCATTACTGCAGCACTTACTGTAACAGGAACCATGTAAGGATGCATTACTGCAGCACACACACAGTGACAGGATCCATGTAAGGATGCATTACTGCAGCACACACACAGTGACAGGATCCATGTAAGGACGCATTACTGCAGCACACACTGTGACAGAAACCATGTAAGGATGCATTTCTGCAGCACTCACTGTGACATGATCCATGTAAGGATGCATTACTGCAGCAAACACCGTGACAGGATCCATGTAAGGATGCATTACTGCAGGACTCACTGTGTCAGGATCCATGTAATAATGCATTACTGCAGCACACAGTGTGACATGATCCATGTAAGGATGCATTACTTCAGCACACACTGTGAAAGGATTCATATAAGGATGCTTTACTGCAGCACACACTCTGTGACATGATCCATGTAAGGATGCATTGCTGCAGCACACACACTTTGACAGGATCCATGTAAGGATGCATTACTGCCACACACACTGTGACAAGATCCATGTAAGGATGCATTACTGCAGCACACACTGTGACAGGATCCATGTAAGGATGCATTACTGCAGCACACACACTGTGACAGGATCCATGTAAGGATGCATTACTGCGGCACACACTGTGACAGGATCCATGTAAGGATGCATTACTGCAGCGCACACACTGTGACAGGATCCATGTAAGGATACATTACTGCAGCACACACATTGTGACAGTATCTATGTAAGGATGCATTTCTGCAGCACACACACTGTGACAGGATCCATGTAAGGATGCATTACAGCAGCACTCACTGTGACAGGATCCATGTAAGGATGCATTACTGCAGCACACACACTGTGACGGGATCCATGTAAGGATGCTTTACTGCAGCACACACTGTGATAGGATCCATGTAAGGATGCATTACTGCAGCACACACACTGTGACAGGATCCATGTAAGGATACATTACTGCAGCACGCACACTGTGACAGGATCCATGTAAGGATGCATTACTGCAGCACATAGTGTGACAGGATCCATGTAAGGATGCATTACTGCAGCACACACACTGTGACAGGATCCATGTAAGGATGCATTACTGCAGCACACACTGTGATAGGATCCATGTAAGGATGCATTACTGCAGCACACACACTGTGACAGGATCCATGTAAGGATACATTACTGCAGCACGCACACTGTGACATGATCCATGTAAGGATGCATTACTGCAGCACATAGTGTGACATGATCCATGTAAGGATGCATTACTGCAGCACACACTGTGACAGGATCCGTGTAATGATGCATTACTGCAGCACACACTGTGACAGGACCCATGTAAGGATGTATTACTGCAGCACACACTGTGACAGGATCCATGTAAGGATGCATTACTGCAGCACACACATTGTGACAGGATCCATGTGAGGATGCATTACTGCAGCACACACTGTGATAGGATCCATGTAAGGATGCATTACTGCAGCACACACACTGTGACAGGATCCATGTAAGGATACATTACTGCAGCACACACACTGTGACAGGATCCATGTAAGGATGCATTACTGCAGCACATAGTGTGACATGATCCATGTAAGGATGCATTACTGCAGCACATAGTGTGACAGGATCCATGTAAGGATGCATTACTGCAGCACACACACTGTGACAGGATCCATGTGAGGATGCATTACTGCAGCACACACTGTGATAGGATCCATGTAAGGATGCATTACTGCAGCACACACACTGTGACAGGATCCATGTAAGGATACATTACTGCAGCACACACACTGTGACAGGATCCATGTAAGGATGCATTACTGCAGCACATAGTGTGACATGATCCATGTAAGGATGCATTACTGCAGCACACACACTGTGACAGGATCCATGTAAGGATGCATTTCTGCAGCACTCACTGTGACATGAACCATGTAAGGATCCATTACTGCAGCACACACTGTGACAGGATCCATGTAAGGATACATTACTGCAGCACACACACTGTGACCGGATCCATGTAAGGATGCATTACTGCAGCACACACTGTGACAGTATCCATGTAAGTATGCATTACTGCAGCACACACTGTGACATGATCCATGTAAGGATGCATTACTGCAGCACACACATTGTGACAGGACCCATGTAAGGATGCATTACTGCAGCACACACTGTGACAGGATCCATGTAAGGATGTATTACTGCAGCACACACTGTGACAGGATCCATGTAAGGATACATTACTGCAGCACACACACTGTGACAGGATCCATGTAAGGATGCATTACTGCAGCACACACTGTGACATGATCCATGTAAGGATGCATTACCGCAGCACACACATTGTGACAGGATCCATGTAAGGATGCATTACTGTAGCACACACACTGTGACAGTATCCATGTAAGGATGCGTTACTGCAGCACACACTGTGACAGGATCCATGTAAGGATGCATTACTGCAGCACACACATTGTGACAGGATCCATGTAAGGATGCGTTACTGCAGCACACACACTGTGACAGGATCCATGTAAGGATGCATTACTGCAGCACACGCTGTGACCGGATCCATGTAAGGATGCTTTACTGCAGCACACACACTGTGACAGGATCCATGTATGGATGCATTACTGCCACACACACTGTGATAGGATCCATGTAAGGATGCATTACTGCAGCACACACTGTGACAGGATCCATGTAAGGATGCATTACTGCAGCACACACTGTGACAGGATCCATGTAAGGATGCATTACTGCAGCACACACACTGTGACAGGATCCATGTAAGGATGCATTACTGCAGCACACACACTGTGACAGGATCCATGTAAGGATGCATTACTGCGGCACACACTGTGACAGGATCCATGTAGGATGCATTACTGCAGCACACACACTGTGACAGGATCCATGTAAGGATACATTACTGCAGCACACACACTGTGACCGGATCCATGTGAGGATGCATTACTGCAGCACACACTGTGACAGGATCCATGTAAGGATACATTACTGCAGCACACACACTGTGACATGATCCATGTAAGGATGCATTACAGCAGCACACAATGTGACAGGATCCATGTAATGATGCATTACTGCAGCACACACACTGTGACAGGATCCATGTAAGGATGCATTACTGCAGAACACACACTGTGACATGCTCCATGTAAGGATGCATTACTGCAGCACACACACTGTAACTGGATCCATGTAAGGATGCATTACTGCAGCACACACTGTGACAAGATCTATGTAAGGATGCATTACTGCAGGACAGACACTGTGACAGGATCCATGTAAGGATGCATTACTACAGCACACACACTGTGACAGGATCCATGTAAGGTTGCATTACTGCAGCACACACACTGTGACAGGATCCATATAAGGATGCATTACTGCAGCACACACTGCGACAGGATCCATGTAAGGATGCATTACTGCAGCACACACTGTGACAGGATCTATGTGCGGATGCATTACTGCAGGACAGACACTGTGACAGGATCCATGTAAGGGTGCATTACTGCAGCACACACTGTGACATGATCCATGTAAGGATGCATTACTGCAGCGCACACACAGTGTCAGAATCCATGTAAGGATGCATTACTGCAGCACACACACTGTGACAAGATCCATGTAAGGATGCATTACTGCAGCACACACTGTGACAGGATCCATGTAAGAATGCATTACTGCAGCACACACACTGTGACAGGATCCATGTAAGGATGCATTACTGCAGTACACACAGTGACAGGATCCATGTAAGAATGCATTACTGCAGCGCACACACTGTGACAGGATCCATGTAAGGATGCATTACTGCAGCACACACTGTGACAGGATCCATGTAAGGATGCATTACCGCAGCACACACACTGTGACAGGATCCATGTAAGGATGCATTACTGCAGCACACACACTGTGACAGGATCCATGTAAGGATGCATTACTGCAGCACACACTGTGACAGGATTCATATAAGGATGCTTTACTGCAGCACACACACTGTGACAGGATCCATGTATGGATGCATTACTGCTGCACACACTGTGACAGGATCCATGTAAGGATGCATTACTGCAGCACACACTGTGACAGGATCCATGTAAGGATGCATTACTGCAGCACACACACTGTGACAGGATCCATGTAAGGATGCATTACTGCGGCACACACTGTGACAGGATCCATGTAGGATGCATTACTGCAGCACACACACTGTGACAGGATCCATGTAAGGATACATTACTGCAGCACACACACTGTGACCGGATCCATGTAAGGATGCATTACTGCAGCACACACTGTGACAGGATCCATGTAAGGATACATTACTGCAGCACACACACTGTGACATGATCCATGTAAGGATGCATTACAGCAGCACACAATGTGACAGGATCCATGTAATGATGCATTACTGCAGCACACACACTGTGACAGGATCCATGTAAGGATGCATTACTGCAGCACACACACTGTGACATGCTCCATGTAAGGATGCATTACTGCAGCACACACACTGTAACTGGATCCATGTAAGGATGCATTACTGCAGCACACACTGTGACAGGATCTATGTAAGGATGCATTACTGCAGGACAGACACTGTGACAGGATCCATGTAAGGATGCATTACTACAGCACACACACTGTGAGAGGATCCATGTAAGGTTGCATTACTGCAGCACACACACTGTGACAGGATCCATGTAAGGATGCATTACTGCAGCACACACTGTGACAGGATCCATGTAAGGATGCATTACTGCAGCACACACTGTGACAGGATCTATGTGCGGATGCATTACTGCAGGACAGACACTGTGACAGGATCCATGTAAGGGTGCATTACTGCAGCACACACTGTGACATGATCCATGTAAGGATGCATTACTGCAGCACACACTGTGACAGGATCCATGTAAGAATGCATTACTGCAGCACACACACTGTGACAGGATCCATGTAAGGATGCATTACTGCAGTACACACAGTGACAGGATCCATGTAAGAATGCATTACTGCAGCGCACACACTGTGACAGGATCCATGTAAGGATACATTACTGCAGCACACACACTGTGACAGGATCTATGTAAGGATGCATTACTGCAGCACACACACTGTGACAGGATCCATGTAAGGATGCATTACTGCAGCACACACACTGTGACAGGATCTATGTAAGGATGCATTACTGCAGCACACACACTGTGACAGGATCCATGTAAGGATGCATTACTGCCGCACACACTGTGACAGGATCCATGTAAGGATGCATTACTGCAGCACACACTGTGACAGGATCCATGTAAGGATGCATTACTGCAGCACACACACTGTGACAGGATCCATGTAAGGATGCATTACTGCGGCACACACTGTGACAGGATCCATGTAGGATGCATTACTGCAGCACACACACTGTGACAGGATCCATGTAAGGATACATTACTGCAGCACACACACTGTGACCGGATCCATGTAAGGATGCATTACTGCAGCACACACTGTGACAGGATCCATGTAAGGATACATTACTGCAGCACACACACTGTGACATGATCCATGTAAGGATGCATTACAGCAGCACACAATGTGACAGGATCCATGTAATGATGCATTACTGCAGCACACACACTGTGACAGGATCCATGTAAGGATGCATTACTGCAGCACACACACTGTGACATGCTCCATGTAAGGATGCATTACTGCAGCACACACACTGTAACTGGATCCATGTAAGGATGCATTACTGCAGCACACACTGTGAGAGGATCTATGTAAGGATGCATTACTGCAGGACAGACACTGTGACAGGATCCATGTAAGGATGCATTACTACAGCACACACACTGTGAGAGGATCCATGTAAGGTTGCATTACTGCAGCACACACACTGTGACAGGATCCATGTAAGGATGCATTACTGCAGCACACACTGTGACAGGATCCATGTAAGGATGCATTACTGCAGCACACACTGTGACAGGATCTATGTGCGGATGCATTACTGCAGGACAGACACTGTGACAGGATCCATGTAAGGGTGCATTACTGCAGCACACACTGTGACATGATCCATGTAAGGATGCATTACTGCAGCACACACTGTGACAGGATCCATGTAAGAATGCATTACTGCAGCACACACACTGTGACAGGATCCATGTAAGGATGCATTACTGCAGTACACACAGTGACAGGATCCATGTAAGAATGCATTACTGCAGCGCACACACTGTGACAGGATCCATGTAAGGATGCATTACTGCAGCACACACTGTGACAGGATCCATGTAAGGATGCATTACCGCAGCACACACACTGTGACAGGATCCATGTAAGGATGCATTACTGCAGCACACACACTGTGACAGGATCCATGTAAGGATGCATTACTGCAGCACACACTGTGACAGGATTCATATAAGGATGCTTTACTGCAGCACACACACTGTGACAGGATCCATGTATGGATGCATTACTGCCGCACACACTGTGACAGGATCCATGTAAGGATGCATTACTGCAGCACACACTGTGACAGGATCCATGTAAGGATGCATTACTGCAGCACACACACTGTGACAGGATCCATGTAAGGATGCATTACTGCGGCACACACTGTGACAGGATCCATGTAGGATGCATTACTGCAGCACACACACTGTGACAGGATCCATGTAAGGATACATTACTGCAGCACACACACTGTGACCGGATCCATGTAAGGATGCATTACTGCAGCACACACTGTGACAGGATCCATGTAAGGATACATTACTGCAGCACACACACTGTGACATGATCCATGTAAGGATGCATTACAGCAGCACACAATGTGACAGGATCCATGTAATGATGCATTACTGCAGCACACACACTGTGACAGGATCCATGTAAGGATGCATTACTGCAGCACACACACTGTGACATGCTCCATGTAAGGATGCATTACTGCAGCACACACACTGTAACTGGATCCATGTAAGGATGCATTACTGCAGCACACACTGTGACAGGATCTATGTAAGGATGCATTACTGCAGGACAGACACTGTGACAGGATCCATGTAAGGATGCATTACTACAGCACACACACTGTGAGAGGATCCATGTAAGGTTGCATTACTGCAGCACACACACTGTGACAGGATCCATGTAAGGATGCATTACTGCAGCACACACTGTGACAGGATCCATGTAAGGATGCATTACTGCAGCACACACTGTGACAGGATCTATGTGCGGATGCATTACTGCAGGACAGACACTGTGACAGGATCCATGTAAGGGTGCATTACTGCAGCACACACTGTGACATGATCCATGTAAGGATGCATTACTGCAGCACACACTGTGACAGGATCCATGTAAGAATGCATTACTGCAGCACACACACTGTGACAGGATCCATGTAAGGATGCATTACTGCAGTACACACAGTGACAGGATCCATGTAAGAATGCATTACTGCAGCGCACACACTGTGACAGGATCCATGTAAGGATACATTACTGCAGCACACACACTGTGACAGGATCTATGTAAGGATGCATTACTGCAGCACACACACTGTGACAGGATCCATGTAAGGATGCATTACTGCAGCACACACACTGTGACAAGATCCATGTAAGGATGCATTACTGCAGCACACACTGTGACAGGATCCATGTAAGAATGCATTACTGCAGCACACACACTGTGACAGGATCCATGTAAGGATGCATTACTGCAGTACACACAGTGACAGGATCCATGTAAGAATGCATTACTGCAGCGCACACACTGTGACAGGATCCATGTAAGGATACATTACTGCAGCACACACACTGTGACAGGATCTATGTAAGGATGCATTACTGCAGCACACACACTGTGACATGATCCATGTAAGGATGCATTACTGCAGCACACACACTGTGACAGGATCCATGTAAGGATGCATTACTGCAGCACACACACTGTGACAGGATCCATGTAAGGATGCATTACTGCAGCACACACACTGTGACAGGATCCATGTAAGGATGCATTACTGCAGCACACACACTGTGACAGGATCCATGTAAGGATGCATTACTGCAGCACACACTGTGACATGATCCATGTAAGGATGCATTACTGCAGCACACACTGTGATAGGATCCATGAAAGGATGCATTACTGCAGCACACACACTGTGACAGGATCCATGTAAGGATACATTACTGCAGCACGCACACTGTGACATGATCCATGTAAGGATGCATTGCTGCAGCACATAGTGTGACATGATCCATGTAAGGATGCATTACTGCAGCACACACTGTGACAGGATCCGTGTAATGATGCATTACTGCAGCACACACTGTGACAGGATCCATGTAAGGATGTATTACTGCAGCACACACACTGTGACAGGATCCATGTAAGGATGCATTTCTGCAGCACTCACTGTGACATGAACCATGTAAGGATCCATTACTGCATCACACACTGTGACAGTATCCATGTAAGGATGAATTACTGCAGCACACACACTGTGATAGGATCCATGTAAGGATGCATTACTGCAGCACACACTGTGACAGGATCCATGTAAGGATGAATTACTGCAGCACACACACTGTGATAGGATCCATGTAAGGATGCATTACTGCAGCACACACTGTGACAGGATCCATGTAAGGATGCATTACTGCAGCACACACACTGTGACAGGATCCATGTAAGGATGCATTACTGCAGCACACACTGTGACAGGATCCATGTAAGGATGCACTACTGCAGCACACACTGTGACAGGATCCATGTAAGGATGCATTACTGCAGCACAAACATTGTGACAGGATCCATGTGAGGATGCATTACTGCAGCACACACTGTGATAGGATCCATGTACGGATGCATTACTGCAGCACACACACTGTGACAGGATCCATGTAAGGATACATTACTGCAGCACACACACTGTGACAGGATCCATGTAAGGATGCATTACTGCAGCACATAGTGTGACATGATCCATGTAAGGATGCATTACTGCAGCACATAGTGTGACAGGATCCATGTAAGGATGCATTACTGCAGCACACACACTGTGACAGGATCCATGTGAGGATGCATTACTGCAGCACACACTGTGATAGGATCCATGTAAGGATGCATTACTACAGCACACACACTGTGACAGGATCCATGTAAGGTTGCATTACTGCAGCACACACACTGTGACAGGATCCATGTAAGGATGCATTACTGCAGCACACACTGTGACAGGATCCATGTAAGGATGCATTACTGCAGCACACACTGTGACAGGATCTATGTGCGGATGCATTACTGCAGGACAGACACTGTGACAGGATCCATGTAAGGGTGCATTACTGCAGCACACACTGTGACATGATCCATGTAAGGATGCATTACTGCAGCACACACTGTGACAGGATCCATGTAAGAATGCATTACTGCAGCACACACACTGTGACAGGATCCATGTAAGGATGCATTACTGCAGTACACACAGTGACATGATCCATGTAAGAATGCATTACTGCAGCGCACACACTGTGACAGGATCCATGTAAGGATACATTACTGCAGCACACACACTGTGACAGGATCTATGTAAGGATGCATTACTGCAGCACACACACTGTGACAGGATCCATGTAAGGATGCATTACTGCAGCACACACACTGTGACAAGATCCATGTAAGGATGCATTACTGCAGCACACACTGTGACAGGATCCATGTAAGAATGCATTACTGCAGCACACACACTGTGACAGGATCCATGTAAGGATGCATTACTGCAGTACACACAGTGACAGGATCCATGTAAGAATGCATTACTGCAGCGCACACACTGTGACAGGATCCATGTAAGGATACATTACTGCAGCACACACACTGTGACAGGATCTATGTAAGGATGCATTACTGCAGCACACACACTGTGACAGGATCCATGTAAGGATGCATTACTGCAGCACATAGTGTGACATGATCCATGTAAGGATGCATTACTGCAGCACACACACTGTGACAGGATCCATGTAAGGATGCATTACTGCAGCACACACACTGTGACAGGATCCATGTAAGGATGCATTACTGCAGCACACACACTGTGACAGGATCCATGTAAGGATGCATTACTGCAGCACACACACTGTGACAGGATCCATGTAAGGATGCATTACTGCAGCACACACTGTGACATGATCTATGTGCGGATGCATTACTGCAGGACAGACACTGTGACAGGATCCATGTAAGGATGCATTACTACAGCACACACTGTGACAGGATCTATGTAAGGATGCATTACTGCAGGACAGACACTGTGACAGGATCCATGTAAGGGTGCATTACTGCAGCACACACTGTGACATGATCCATGTAAGGATGCATTACTGCAGCGCACACACAGTGTCAGAATCCATGTAAGGATGCATTACTGCAGCACTCACTGTGACATGATCCATGTAAGGATGCATTACTGCAGCAAACACTGTGACAATATCCATGTAAGGATGCATTACTACAGCACACACACCGTGACAGGATCCATGTAAGGATGCATTACTGCAGCACTCACTGTGTCATGATCCATGTAATAATGCATGACTGCAGCACACAATGTGACATGATCCATGTAAGGATGCATTACTTCAGCACACACTGTGAAAGGATTCATATAAGGATGCTTTACTGCAGCACACACTCTGTGACAGGATCCATGTAAGGATGCATTACTGCGGCACACACTGTGACAGGATCCATGTAAGGATGCATTACTGCAGCGCACACACTGTGACAGGATCCATGTAAGGATGCATTACTGCAGCACACACACTGTGACAGGATCCATGTAAGGATACATTACTGCAGCACGCACACTGTGACAGGATCCATGTAAGGATGCATTACTGCAGCACATAGTGTGACAGGATCCATGTAAGGATGCATTACTGCAGCACACACACTGTGACATGATCCATGTAAGGATGCATTACTGCAGCAAACACTGTGACAATATCCATGTAAGGATGCATTACTACAGCACACACACCGTGACAGGATCCATGTAAGGATGCATTACTGCAGCACTCACTGTGTCAGGATCCATGTAACATGCATTACTTCAGCACACACTGTGAAATGATTCATATAAGGATGCTTTACTGCAGCACACACTCTGTGACAGGATAAATGTAAGGATGCATTACTGCAGCACACACTCTGTGACATGATCCATGTAAGGATGCATTGCTGCAGCACACACACTTTGACAGGATCCATGTAAGGATGCATTACTGCCACACACACTGTGACAAGATCCATGTAAGGATGCATTACTGCAGCACACACTGTGACAGGATCCATGTAAGGATGCATTACTGCAGCACACACACTGTGACAGGATCCATGTAAGGATGCATTACTGCGGCACACACTGTGACAGGATCCATGTAAGGATACATTACTGCAGCACACACATTGTGACAGAATCTATGTAAGGATGCATTACTGCAGCACACACACTGTGACAGGATCCATGTAAGGATGCATTACAGCAGCACTCACTGTGACAGGATCCATGTAAGGATGCATTACTGCAGCACACACACTGTGACAGGATCCATGTAAGGATGCATTACTGCGGCACACACTGTGACAGGATCCATGTAAGGATGCATTACTGCAGCACACACACTGTGACAGGATCCATGTAAGGATGCATTACTGCAGCACAGACTGTGATAGGATCCATGTAAGGATGCATTACTGCAGCACACACACTGTGACAGGATCCATGTAAGGATGCATTACTGCAGCACATAGTGTGACATGATCCATGTAAGGATGCATTACTGCAGCACACACACTGTGACAGTATCCATGTAAGGATGCATTACTGCAGCACACACACTGTGACAGGATCCATGTAAGGATGCATTACTGCAGCACACACTGTGACATGATCTATGTACGGATGCATTACTGCAGGACAGACACTGTGACAGGATCCATGTAAGGATGCATTACTACAGCACACACACTGTGACAGGATCTATGTAAGGATGCATTACTGCAGCGCACACACTGTGACAGGATCCATGTAAGGATGTATTACAGCAGCACACAATGTGACAGGATCCATGTAAGGATGCATTACTGCAGCACACACAATGTGACAGGATCCATGTAAGGATGCATTACTGCAGCACACACACTGCGACAGGATCCATGTGCGGATGCATTGCTGCAGCACACACTGTGACAGGATCTATATGCGGATGCATTACTGCAGGACAGACACTGTGACAGGATCCGTGTAAGGATGCATTACAACAGCACACACACTGTGACAGGATCCATGTAAGGATGCATTACTGCTGCACACACTGTGACAGGATTCATATAAGGATGCTTTACTGCAGCACACACTGTGACATGATCCATGTAAGGATGCATTACTGCCACACACACTGTGACAAGATCCATGTAAGGATGCATTACTGCAGCACTTACTGTAACAGGAACCATGTAAGGATGCATTACTGCAGCACACACACAGTGACAGGATCCATGTAAGGATGCATTACTGCAGCACACACACAGTGACAGGATCCATGTAAGGACGCATTACTGCAGCACACACTGTGACAGAAACCATGTAAGGATGCATTTCTGCAGCACTCACTGTGACATGATCCATGTAAGGATGCATTACTGCAGCAAACACCGTGACAGGATCCATGTAAGGATGCATTACTGCAGGACTCACTGTGTCAGGATCCATGTAATAATGCATTACTGCAGCACACAGTGTGACATGATCCATGTAAGGATGCATTACTTCAGCACACACTGTGAAAGGATTCATATAAGGATGCTTTACTGCAGCACACACTCTGTGACATGATCCATGTAAGGATGCATTGCTGCAGCACACACACTTTGACAGGATCCATGTAAGGATGCATTACTGCCACACACACTGTGACAAGATCCATGTAAGGATGCATTACTGCAGCACACACTGTGACAGGATCCATGTAAGGAAGCATTACTGCAGCACACACACTGTGACAGGATCCATGTAAGGATGCATTACTGCGGCACACACTGTGACAGGATCCATGTAAGGATGCATTACTGCAGCGCACACACTGTGACAGGATCCATGTAAGGATACATTACTGCAGCACACACATTGTGACAGTATCTATGTAAGGATGCATTTCTGCAGCACACACACTGTGACAGGATCCATGTAAGGATGCATTACAGCAGCACTCACTGTGACAGGATCCATGTAAGGATGCATTACTGCAGCACACACACTGTGACGGGATCCATGTAAGGATGCTTTACTGCAGCACACACTGTGATAGGATCCATGTAAGGATGCATTACTGCAGCACACACACTGTGACAGGATCCATGTAAGGATACATTACTGCAGCACGCACACTGTGACAGGATCCATGTAAGGATGCATTACTGCAGCACATAGTGTGACAGGATCCATGTAAGGATGCATTACTGCAGCACACACACTGTGACAGGATCCATGTAAGGATGCATTACTGCAGCACACACTGTGATAGGATCCATGTAAGGATGCATTACTGCAGCACACACACTGTGACAGGATCCATGTAAGGATACATTACTGCAGCACGCACACTGTGACATGATCCATGTAAGGATGCATTACTGCAGCACATAGTGTGACATGATCCATGTAAGGATGCATTACTGCAGCACACACTGTGACAGGATCCGTGTAATGATGCATTACTGCAGCACACACTGTGACAGGACCCATGTAAGGATGTATTACTGCAGCACACACTGTGACAGGATCCATGTAAGGATGCATTACTGCAGCACACACATTGTGACAGGATCCATGTGAGGATGCATTACTGCAGCACACACTGTGATAGGATCCATGTAAGGATGCATTACTGCAGCACACACACTGTGACAGGATCCATGTAAGGATACATTACTGCAGCACACACACTGTGACAGGATCCATGTAAGGATGCATTACTGCAGCACATAGTGTGACATGATCCATGTAAGGATGCATTACTGCAGCACATAGTGTGACAGGATCCATGTAAGGATGCATTACTGCAGCACACACACTGTGACAGGATCCATGTGAGGATGCATTACTGCAGCACACACTGTGATAGGATCCATGTAAGGATGCATTACTGCAGCACACACACTGTGACAGGATCCATGTAAGGATACATTACTGCAGCACACACACTGTGACAGGATCCATGTAAGGATGCATTACTGCAGCACATAGTGTGACATGATCCATGTAAGGATGCATTACTGCAGCACACACACTGTGACAGGATCCATGTAAGGATGCATTTCTGCAGCACTCACTGTGACATGAACCATGTAAGGATCCATTACTGCAGCACACACTGTGACAGGATCCATGTAAGGATACATTACTGCAGCACACACACTGTGACCGGATCCATGTAAGGATGCATTACTGCAGCACACACTGTGACAGTATCCATGTAAGTATGCATTACTGCAGCACACACTGTGACATGATCCATGTAAGGATGCATTACTGCAGCACACACATTGTGACAGGACCCATGTAAGGATGCATTACTGCAGCACACACTGTGACAGGATCCATGTAAGGATGTATTACTGCAGCACACACTGTGACAGGATCCATGTAAGGATACATTACTGCAGCACACACACTGTGACAGGATCCATGTAAGGATGCATTACTGCAGCACACACTGTGACATGATCCATGTAAGGATGCATTACCGCAGCACACACATTGTGACAGGATCCATGTAAGGATGCATTACTGTAGCACACACACTGTGACAGTATCCATGTAAGGATGCGTTACTGCAGCACACACTGTGACAGGATCCATGTAAGGATGCATTACTGCAGCACACACATTGTGACAGGATCCATGTAAGGATGCGTTACTGCAGCACACACACTGTGACAGGATCCATGTAAGGATGCATTACTGCAGCACACGCTGTGACCGGATCCATGTAAGGATGCTTTACTGCAGCACACACACTGTGACAGGATCCATGTATGGATGCATTACTGCCACACACACTGTGATAGGATCCATGTAAGGATGCATTACTGCAGCACACACTGTGACAGGATCCATGTAAGGATGCATTACTGCAGCACACACTGTGACAGGATCCATGTAAGGATGCATTACTGCAGCACACACACTGTGACAGGATCCATGTAAGGATGCATTACTGCAGCACACACACTGTGACAGGATCCATGTAAGGATGCATTACTGCGGCACACACTGTGACAGGATCCATGTAGGATGCATTACTGCAGCACACACACTGTGACAGGATCCATGTAAGGATACATTACTGCAGCACACACACTGTGACCGGATCCATGTGAGGATGCATTACTGCAGCACACACTGTGACAGGATCCATGTAAGGATACATTACTGCAGCACACACACTGTGACATGATCCATGTAAGGATGCATTACAGCAGCACACAATGTGACAGGATCCATGTAATGATGCATTACTGCAGCACACACACTGTGACAGGATCCATGTAAGGATGCATTACTGCAGAACACACACTGTGACATGCTCCATGTAAGGATGCATTACTGCAGCACACACACTGTAACTGGATCCATGTAAGGATGCATTACTGCAGCACACACTGTGACAAGATCTATGTAAGGATGCATTACTGCAGGACAGACACTGTGACAGGATCCATGTAAGGATGCATTACTACAGCACACACACTGTGACAGGATCCATGTAAGGTTGCATTACTGCAGCACACACACTGTGACAGGATCCATATAAGGATGCATTACTGCAGCACACACTGCGACAGGATCCATGTAAGGATGCATTACTGCAGCACACACTGTGACAGGATCTATGTGCGGATGCATTACTGCAGGACAGACACTGTGACAGGATCCATGTAAGGGTGCATTACTGCAGCACACACTGTGACATGATCCATGTAAGGATGCATTACTGCAGCGCACACACAGTGTCAGAATCCATGTAAGGATGCATTACTGCAGCACACACACTGTGACAAGATCCATGTAAGGATGCATTACTGCAGCACACACTGTGACAGGATCCATGTAAGAATGCATTACTGCAGCACACACACTGTGACAGGATCCATGTAAGGATGCATTACTGCAGTACACACAGTGACAGGATCCATGTAAGAATGCATTACTGCAGCGCACACACTGTGACAGGATCCATGTAAGGATGCATTACTGCAGCACACACTGTGACAGGATCCATGTAAGGATGCATTACCGCAGCACACACACTGTGACAGGATCCATGTAAGGATGCATTACTGCAGCACACACACTGTGACAGGATCCATGTAAGGATGCATTACTGCAGCACACACTGTGACAGGATTCATATAAGGATGCTTTACTGCAGCACACACACTGTGACAGGATCCATGTATGGATGCATTACTGCTGCACACACTGTGACAGGATCCATGTAAGGATGCATTACTGCAGCACACACTGTGACAGGATCCATGTAAGGATGCATTACTGCAGCACACACACTGTGACAGGATCCATGTAAGGATGCATTACTGCGGCACACACTGTGACAGGATCCATGTAGGATGCATTACTGCAGCACACACACTGTGACAGGATCCATGTAAGGATACATTACTGCAGCACACACACTGTGACCGGATCCATGTAAGGATGCATTACTGCAGCACACACTGTGACAGGATCCATGTAAGGATACATTACTGCAGCACACACACTGTGACATGATCCATGTAAGGATGCATTACAGCAGCACACAATGTGACAGGATCCATGTAATGATGCATTACTGCAGCACACACACTGTGACAGGATCCATGTAAGGATGCATTACTGCAGCACACACACTGTGACATGCTCCATGTAAGGATGCATTACTGCAGCACACACACTGTAACTGGATCCATGTAAGGATGCATTACTGCAGCACACACTGTGACAGGATCTATGTAAGGATGCATTACTGCAGGACAGACACTGTGACAGGATCCATGTAAGGATGCATTACTACAGCACACACACTGTGAGAGGATCCATGTAAGGTTGCATTACTGCAGCACACACACTGTGACAGGATCCATGTAAGGATGCATTACTGCAGCACACACTGTGACAGGATCCATGTAAGGATGCATTACTGCAGCACACACTGTGACAGGATCTATGTGCGGATGCATTACTGCAGGACAGACACTGTGACAGGATCCATGTAAGGGTGCATTACTGCAGCACACACTGTGACATGATCCATGTAAGGATGCATTACTGCAGCACACACTGTGACAGGATCCATGTAAGAATGCATTACTGCAGCACACACACTGTGACAGGATCCATGTAAGGATGCATTACTGCAGTACACACAGTGACAGGATCCATGTAAGAATGCATTACTGCAGCGCACACACTGTGACAGGATCCATGTAAGGATACATTACTGCAGCACACACACTGTGACAGGATCTATGTAAGGATGCATTACTGCAGCACACACACTGTGACAGGATCCATGTAAGGATGCATTACTGCAGCACACACACTGTGACAGGATCTATGTAAGGATGCATTACTGCAGCACACACACTGTGACAGGATCCATGTAAGGATGCATTACTGCCGCACACACTGTGACAGGATCCATGTAAGGATGCATTACTGCAGCACACACTGTGACAGGATCCATGTAAGGATGCATTACTGCAGCACACACACTGTGACAGGATCCATGTAAGGATGCATTACTGCGGCACACACTGTGACAGGATCCATGTAGGATGCATTACTGCAGCACACACACTGTGACAGGATCCATGTAAGGATACATTACTGCAGCACACACACTGTGACCGGATCCATGTAAGGATGCATTACTGCAGCACACACTGTGACAGGATCCATGTAAGGATACATTACTGCAGCACACACACTGTGACATGATCCATGTAAGGATGCATTACAGCAGCACACAATGTGACAGGATCCATGTAATGATGCATTACTGCAGCACACACACTGTGACAGGATCCATGTAAGGATGCATTACTGCAGCACACACACTGTGACATGCTCCATGTAAGGATGCATTACTGCAGCACACACACTGTAACTGGATCCATGTAAGGATGCATTACTGCAGCACACACTGTGACAGGATCTATGTAAGGATGCATTACTGCAGGACAGACACTGTGACAGGATCCATGTAAGGATGCATTACTACAGCACACACACTGTGAGAGGATCCATGTAAGGTTGCATTACTGCAGCACACACACTGTGACAGGATCCATGTAAGGATGCATTACTGCAGCACACACTGTGACAGGATCCATGTAAGGATGCATTACTGCAGCACACACTGTGACAGGATCTATGTGCGGATGCATTACTGCAGGACAGACACTGTGACAGGATCCATGTAAGGGTGCATTACTGCAGCACACACTGTGACATGATCCATGTAAGGATGCATTACTGCAGCACACACTGTGACAGGATCCATGTAAGAATGCATTACTGCAGCACACACACTGTGACAGGATCCATGTAAGGATGCATTACTGCAGTACACACAGTGACAGGATCCATGTAAGAATGCATTACTGCAGCGCACACACTGTGACAGGATCCATGTAAGGATGCATTACTGCAGCACACACTGTGACAGGATCCATGTAAGGATGCATTACCGCAGCACACACACTGTGACAGGATCCATGTAAGGATGCATTACTGCAGCACACACACTGTGACAGGATCCATGTAAGGATGCATTACTGCAGCACACACTGTGACAGGATTCATATAAGGATGCTTTACTGCAGCACACACACTGTGACAGGATCCATGTATGGATGCATTACTGCCGCACACACTGTGACAGGATCCATGTAAGGATGCATTACTGCAGCACACACTGTGACAGGATCCATGTAAGGATGCATTACTGCAGCACACACACTGTGACAGGATCCATGTAAGGATGCATTACTGCGGCACACACTGTGACAGGATCCATGTAGGATGCATTACTGCAGCACACACACTGTGACAGGATCCATGTAAGGATACATTACTGCAGCACACACACTGTGACCGGATCCATGTAAGGATGCATTACTGCAGCACACACTGTGACAGGATCCATGTAAGGATACATTACTGCAGCACACACACTGTGACATGATCCATGTAAGGATGCATTACAGCAGCACACAATGTGACAGGATCCATGTAATGATGCATTACTGCAGCACACACACTGTGACAGGATCCATGTAAGGATGCATTACTGCAGCACACACACTGTGACATGCTCCATGTAAGGATGCATTACTGCAGCACACACACTGTAACTGGATCCATGTAAGGATGCATTACTGCAGCACACACTGTGACAGGATCTATGTAAGGATGCATTACTGCAGGACAGACACTGTGACAGGATCCATGTAAGGATGCATTACTACAGCACACACACTGTGAGAGGATCCATGTAAGGTTGCATTACTGCAGCACACACACTGTGACAGGATCCATGTAAGGATGCATTACTGCAGCACATACTGTGACAGGATCCATGTAAGGATGCATTACTGCAGCACACACTGTGACAGGATCTATGTGCGGATGCATTACTGCAGGACAGACACTGTGACAGGATCCATGTAAGGGTGCATTACTGCAGCACACACTGTGACATGATCCATGTAAGGATGCATTACTGCAGCACACACTGTGACAGGATCCATGTAAGAATGCATTACTGCAGCACACACACTGTGACAGGATCCATGTAAGGATGCATTACTGCAGTACACACAGTGACAGGATCCATGTAAGAATGCATTACTGCAGCGCACACACTGTGACAGGATCCATGTAAGGATACATTACTGCAGCACACACACTGTGACAGGATCTATGTAAGGATGCATTACTGCAGCACACACACTGTGACAGGATCCATGTAAGGATGCATTACTGCAGCACACACACTGTGACAAGATCCATGTAAGGATGCATTACTGCAGCACACACTGTGACAGGATCCATGTAAGAATGCATTACTGCAGCACACACACTGTGACAGGATCCATGTAAGGATGCATTACTGCAGTACACACAGTGACAGGATCCATGTAAGAATGCATTACTGCAGCGCACACACTGTGACAGGATCCATGTAAGGATACATTACTGCAGCACACACACTGTGACAGGATCTATGTAAGGATGCATTACTGCAGCACACACACTGTGACATGATCCATGTAAGGATGCATTACTGCAGCACACACACTGTGACAGGATCCATGTAAGGATGCATTACTGCAGCACACACACTGTGACAGGATCCATGTAAGGATGCATTACTGCAGCACACACACTGTGACAGGATCCATGTAAGGATGCATTACTGCAGCACACACACTGTGACAGGATCCATGTAAGGATGCATTACTGCAGCACACACTGTGACATGATCCATGTAAGGATGCATTACTGCAGCACACACTGTGATAGGATCCATGAAAGGATGCATTACTGCAGCACACACACTGTGACAGGATCCATGTAAGGATACATTACTGCAGCACGCACACTGTGACATGATCCATGTAAGGATGCATTGCTGCAGCACATAGTGTGACATGATCCATGTAAGGATGCATTACTGCAGCACACACTGTGACAGGATCCGTGTAATGATGCATTACTGCAGCACACACTGTGACAGGATCCATGTAAGGATGTATTACTGCAGCACACACACTGTGACAGGATCCATGTAAGGATGCATTTCTGCAGCACTCACTGTGACATGAACCATGTAAGGATCCATTACTGCATCACACACTGTGACAGTATCCATGTAAGGATGAATTACTGCAGCACACACACTGTGATAGGATCCATGTAAGGATGCATTACTGCAGCACACACTGTGACAGGATCCATGTAAGGATGAATTACTGCAGCACACACACTGTGATAGGATCCATGTAAGGATGCATTACTGCAGCACACACTGTGACAGGATCCATGTAAGGATGCATTACTGCAGCACACACACTGTGACAGGATCCATGTAAGGATGCATTACTGCAGCACACACTGTGACAGGATCCATGTAAGGATGCACTACTGCAGCACACACTGTGACAGGATCCATGTAAGGATGCATTACTGCAGCACAAACATTGTGACAGGATCCATGTGAGGATGCATTACTGCAGCACACACTGTGATAGGATCCATGTACGGATGCATTACTGCAGCACACACACTGTGACAGGATCCATGTAAGGATACATTACTGCAGCACACACACTGTGACAGGATCCATGTAAGGATGCATTACTGCAGCACATAGTGTGACATGATCCATGTAAGGATGCATTACTGCAGCACATAGTGTGACAGGATCCATGTAAGGATGCATTACTGCAGCACACACACTGTGACAGGATCCATGTGAGGATGCATTACTGCAGCACACACTGTGATAGGATCCATGTAAGGATGCATTACTACAGCACACACACTGTGACAGGATCCATGTAAGGTTGCATTACTGCAGCACACACACTGTGACAGGATCCATGTAAGGATGCATTACTGCAGCACACACTGTGACAGGATCCATGTAAGGATGCATTACTGCAGCACACACTGTGACAGGATCTATGTGCGGATGCATTACTGCAGGACAGACACTGTGACAGGATCCATGTAAGGGTGCATTACTGCAGCACACACTGTGACATGATCCATGTAAGGATGCATTACTGCAGCACACACTGTGACAGGATCCATGTAAGAATGCATTACTGCAGCACACACACTGTGACAGGATCCATGTAAGGATGCATTACTGCAGTACACACAGTGACATGATCCATGTAAGAATGCATTACTGCAGCGCACACACTGTGACAGGATCCATGTAAGGATACATTACTGCAGCACACACACTGTGACAGGATCTATGTAAGGATGCATTACTGCAGCACACACACTGTGACAGGATCCATGTAAGGATGCATTACTGCAGCACACACACTGTGACAAGATCCATGTAAGGATGCATTACTGCAGCACACACTGTGACAGGATCCATGTAAGAATGCATTACTGCAGCACACACACTGTGACAGGATCCATGTAAGGATGCATTACTGCAGTACACACAGTGACAGGATCCATGTAAGAATGCATTACTGCAGCGCACACACTGTGACAGGATCCATGTAAGGATACATTACTGCAGCACACACACTGTGACAGGATCTATGTAAGGATGCATTACTGCAGCACACACACTGTGACAGGATCCATGTAAGGATGCATTACTGCAGCACATAGTGTGACATGATCCATGTAAGGATGCATTACTGCAGCACACACACTGTGACAGGATCCATGTAAGGATGCATTACTGCAGCACACACACTGTGACAGGATCCATGTAAGGATGCATTACTGCAGCACACACACTGTGACAGGATCCATGTAAGGATGCATTACTGCAGCACACACACTGTGACAGGATCCATGTAAGGATGCATTACTGCAGCACACACTGTGACATGATCTATGTGCGGATGCATTACTGCAGGACAGACACTGTGACAGGATCCATGTAAGGATGCATTACTACAGCACACACTGTGACAGGATCTATGTAAGGATGCATTACTGCAGGACAGACACTGTGACAGGATCCATGTAAGGGTGCATTACTGCAGCACACACTGTGACATGATCCATGTAAGGATGCATTACTGCAGCGCACACACAGTGTCAGAATCCATGTAAGGATGCATTACTGCAGCACTCACTGTGACATGATCCATGTAAGGATGCATTACTGCAGCAAACACTGTGACAATATCCATGTAAGGATGCATTACTACAGCACACACACCGTGACAGGATCCATGTAAGGATGCATTACTGCAGCACTCACTGTGTCATGATCCATGTAATAATGCATGACTGCAGCACACAATGTGACATGATCCATGTAAGGATGCATTACTTCAGCACACACTGTGAAAGGATTCATATAAGGATGCTTTACTGCAGCACACACTCTGTGACAGGATCCATGTAAGGATGCATTACTGCGGCACACACTGTGACAGGATCCATGTAAGGATGCATTACTGCAGCGCACACACTGTGACAGGATCCATGTAAGGATGCATTACTGCAGCACACACACTGTGACAGGATCCATGTAAGGATACATTACTGCAGCACGCACACTGTGACAGGATCCATGTAAGGATGCATTACTGCAGCACATAGTGTGACAGGATCCATGTAAGGATGCATTACTGCAGCACACACACTGTGACATGATCCATGTAAGGATGCATTACTGCAGCACACACTGTGACAGGATCCATGTAAGGATGCATTACTGCAGCGCACACACTGTGACAGGATCCATGTAAGGATGCATTACTGCAGCACACACACTGTGACAGGTTCCATGTAAGGATACATTACTGCAGCACGCACACTGTGACAGGATCCATGTAAGGATGCATTACTGCAGCACATAGTGTGACAGGATCCATGTAAGGATGCATTACTGCAGCACACACACTGTGACATGATCCATGTAAGGATGCATTACTGCAGCACACACTGTGATAGGATCCATGTAAGGATGCATTACTGCAGCACACACACTGTGACAGGATCCATGTAAGGATACATTACTGCAGCACGCACACTGTGACATGATCCATGTAAGGATGCATTGCTGCAGCACATAGTGTGACATGATCCATGTAAGGATGCATTACTGCAGCACACACTGTGACAGGATCCGTGTAATGATGCATTACTGCAGCACACACTGTGACAGGATCCATGTAAGGATGTATTACTGCAGCACACACACTGTGACAGGATCCATGTAAGGATGCATTTCTGCAGCACTCACTGTGACATGAACCATGTAAGGATCCATTACTGCATCACACACTGTGACAGTATCCATGTAAGGATGAATTACTGCAGCACACACACTGTGATAGGATCCATGTAAGGATGCATTACTGCAGCACACACTGTGACAGGATCCATGTAAGGATGAATTACTGCAGCACACACACTGTGATAGGATCCATGTAAGGATGCATTACTGCAGCACACACTGTGACAGGATCCATGTAAGGATGCATTACTGCAGCACACACACTGTGACAGGATCCATGTAAGGATGCATTACTGCAGCACACACTGTGACAGGATCCATGTAAGGATGCACTACTGCAGCACACACTGTGACAGGATCCATGTAAGGATGCATTACTGCAGCACACACATTGTGACAGGATCCATGTGAGGATGCATTACTGCAGCACACACTGTGATAGGATCCATGTACGGATGCATTACTGCAGCACACACACTGTGACAGGATCCATGTAAGGATACATTACTGCAGCACACACACTGTGACAGGATCCATGTAAGGATGCATTACTGCAGCACATAGTGTGACATGATCCATGTAAGGATGCATTACTGCAGCACATAGTGTGACAGGATCCATGTAAGGATGCATTACTGCAGCACACACACTGTGACAGGATCCATGTGAGGATGCATTACTGCAGCACACACTGTGATAGGATCCATGTAAGGATGCATTACTGCAGCACACACACTGTGTCAGGATCCATGTAAGGATACATTACTGCAGCACACACTGTGACAGGATCCATGTAAGGATGCATTACTGCAGCACATAGTGTGACATGATCCATGTAAGGATGCATTACTGCAGCACACACTGTGACAGGATCCGTGTAATAATGCATTACTGCAGCACACACACTGTGACAGGATCCATGTAAGGATGCATTTCTGCAGCACTCACTGTGACATGAACCATGTAAGGATCCATTACTGCAGCACACACTGTGACAGGATCCATGTAAGGATACATTACTGCAGCACACACACTGTGATCGGATCCATGTAAGGATGCATTACTGCAGCACACACTGTGACAGTATCCATGTAAGGATGCATTACTGCAGCACACACATTGTGACAGGATCCATGTAAGGATGCATTACTGCAGCACTCACTGTGAAAGGATCCATGTAAGGATGCATTACTGCAGCACACACACACACTGTGACAGGATCCATGTAAGGATGCATTACTGCAGCACACACAAACACACTGTGACAGGATCCATGTAAGGATGCATTACTGCAGCACACACACTGTGACAGGATCCATGTACGGATGCATTACTGCAGCACACACTGTGACATGATCCATGTAAGGATGCATTACTGCAGCACACACATTGTGACAGGACCCATGTAAGGATGCATTACTGCAGCACACACTGTGACAGGATCCATGTAAGGATGTATTACTGCAGCACACACTGTGACAGGATCCATGTAAGGATACATTACTGCAGCACATACTGTGACAGGATCCATGTAAGGACGCATTACTGCAGCACACACACTGTGACAGGATCCATGTAAGGATGCATTACTGCAGCACACACACTGTGACAGGATCCATGTAAGGATGCATTACTGCAGCACACACTGTGACATGATCCATGTAAGGATGCATTACTGCAGCACACACATTTTGACAGGATCCATGTAAGGATGCATTACTGCAGCACACACACTGTGACAGGATCCATGTAAGGATGCATTACTGCAGCACACACATTGTGACAGGATCCATGTAAGGATGCATTACTGTAGCACACACACTGTGACAGGATCCATGTAAGGATGCATTACTGCAGCACACACATTGTGACAGTATCCATGTAAGGATGCGTTACTGCAGCACACACACTGTGACAGGACCCATGTAAGGATGCATTACTGCAGCACACACTGTGACAGGATCCATGTAAGGATGCATTACTGCAGCACACACATTGTGACAGGACCCATGTAAGGATGCATTACTGCAGCACACACTGTGACAGGATCCATGTAAGGATGTATTACTGCAGCACACACTGTGACAGGATCCATGTAAGGATACATTACTGCAGCACACACACTGTGACAGGATCCATGTAAGGATGCATTACTGCAGCACACACTGTGACATGATCCATGTAAGGATGCATTACTGCAGCACACACATTGTGACAGGATCCATGTAAGGATGTATTACTGCAGCACACACACACTGTGACAGGATCCATGTAAGGATACATTACTGCAGCACACACACTGTGACAGGATCCATGTAAGGATGCATTACTGCAGCACACACTGTGACATGATCCATGTAAGGATGCATTACTGCAGCACACACATTGTGACAGTATCCATGTAAGGATGCATTACTGCAGCACACACACTGTGACAGGATCCATGTAAGGATGCATTACTGCAGCACACACTGTGACATGATCCATGTAAGGATGCATTACTGCAGCACACACATTGTGACAGGATCCATGTAAGGATGCATTACTGCAGCACACACATTGAGACAGTATCCATGTAAGGATGCATTACTGCAGCACACACTGTGACAGGATCCATGAAGGATGCATTACTGCAGCACACACTGTGACAGGATTCATATAAGGATGCATTACTGCAGCACACACACTGTGACAGGATCCATGTAAGGATGCATTACTGCGGCACACACTGTGACAGGATCCATGTAGGATGCATTACTGCAGCACACACACTGTGACAGGATCCATGTAAGGATACATTACTGCAGCACACACACTGTGACCGGATCCATGTAAGGATGCATTACTGCAGCACACACTGTGACAGGATCCATGTAAGGATACATTACTGCAGCACACACACTGTGACATGATCCATGTAAGGATGCATTACAGCAGCACACAATGTGACAGGATCCATGTAATGATGCATTACTGCAGCACACACACTGTGACAGGATCCATGTAAGGATGCATTACTGCAGCACACACACTGTGACATGCTCCATGTAAGGATGCATTACTGCAGCACACACACTGTAACTGGATCCATGTAAGGATGCATTACTGCAGCACACACTGTGACAGGATCTATGTAAGGATGCATTACTGCAGGACAGACACTGTGACAGGATCCATGTAAGGATGCATTACTACAGCACACACACTGTGACAGGATCCATGTAAGGTTGCATTACTGCAGCACACACACTGTGACAGGTTCCATGTAAGGATGCATTACTGCAGCACACACTGTGACAGGATCCATGTAAGGATGCATTACTGCAGCACACACTGTGACAGGATCTATGTGCGGATGCATTACTGCAGGACAGACACTGTGACAGGATCCATGTAAGGGTGCATTACTGCAGCACACACTGTGACATGATCCATGTAAGGATGCATTACTGCAGCGCACACACAGTGTCAGAATCCATGTAAGGATGCATTACTGCAGCACACACACTGTGACAAGATCCATGTAAGGATGCATTACTGCAGCACACACTGTGACAGGATCCATGTAAGAATGCATTACTGCAGCACACACACTGTGACAGGATCCATGTAAGGATGCATTACTGCAGCACACACTGTGACAGAATCCATGTAAGGATGCATTACTGCAGCACATAGTGTGACATGATCCATGTAAGGATGCATTACTGCAGCACATAGTGTGACAGGATCCATGTAAGGATGCATTACTGCAGCACACACACTGTGACAGGATCCATGTGAGGATGCATTACTGCAGCACACACTGTGATAGGATCCATGTAAGGATGCATTACTGCAGCACACACACTGTGACAGGATCCATGTAAGGATACATTACTGCAGCACACACACTGTGACAGGATCCATGTAAGGATGCATTACTGCAGCACATAGTGTGACATGATCCATGTAAGGATGCATTACTGCAGCACACACTGTGACAGGATCCGTGTAATAATGCATTACTGCAGCACACACACTGTGACAGGATCCATGTAAGGATGCATTTCTGCAGCACTCACTGTGACATGAACCATGTAAGGATCCATTACTGCAGCACACACTGTGACAGGATCCATGTAAGGATACATTACTGCAGCACACACACTGTGACCGGATCCATGTAAGGATGCATTACTGCAGCACACACTGTGACAGTATCCATGTAAGGATGCATTACTGCAGCACACACATTGTGACAGGATCCATGTAAGGATGCATTACTGCAGCACTCACTGTGAAAGGATCCATGTATGGATGCATTACTGCAGCACACACACACACACTGTGACAGGATCCATGTAAGGATGCATTACTGCAGCACACACACACACTGTGACAGGATCCATGTAAGGATGCATTACTGCAGCACACACACTGTGACAGGATCCATGTAAGGATGCATTACTGCAGCACACACTGTGACATGATCCATGTAAGGATGCATTACTGCAGCACACACATTGTGACAGGACCCATGTAAGGATGCATTACTGCAGCACACACTGTGACAGGATCCATGTAAGGATGTATTACTGCAGCACACACTGTGACAGGATCCATGTAAGGATGCATTACTGCAGCACACACACACTGTGACAGGATCCATGTAAGGATGCATTACTGCAGCACACACTGTGACATGATCCATGTAAGGATACATTACTGCAGCACACACACTGTGACAGGATCCATGTAAGGATGCATTACTGCAGCACACACTGTGACATGATCCATGTAAGGATGCATTACTGCAGCACACACATTGTGACAGGATCCATGTAAGGATGCATTACTGCAGCACACACATTGAGACAGTATCCATGTAAGGATGCATTACTGCAGCACACACACTGTGACAGGATCCATGTAAGGATACATTACTGCAGCACACACACTGTGACAGGATCCATGTAAGGATGCATTACTGCAGCACACACTGTGACAGGATTCATATAAGGATGCTTTACTGCAGCACACACACTGTGACAGGATCCATGTATGGATGCATTACTGCCACACACACTGTGACAGGATCCATGTAAGGATGCATTACTGCAGCACACACTGTGACAGGATCCATGTAAGGATGCATTACTGCAGCACACACACTGTGACAGGATCCATGTAAGGATGCATTACTGCGGCACACACTGTGACAGGATCCATGTAGGATGCATTACTGCAGCACACACACTGTGACAGGATCCATGTAAGGATACATTACTGCAGCACACACACTGTGACCGGATCCATGTAAGGATGCATTACTGCAGCACACACTGTGACAGGATCCATGTAAGGATACATTACTGCAGCACACACACTGTGACATGATCCATGTAAGGATGCATTACAGCAGCACACAATGTGACAGGATCCATGTAATGATGCATTACTGCAGCACACACACTGTGACAGGATCCATGTAAGGATGCATTACTGCAGCACACACACTGTAACTGGATCCATGTAAGGATGCATTACTGCAGCACACACTGTGACAGGATCTATGTAAGGATGCATTACTGCAGCACACACACTGTGACAGGATCTATGTAAGGATTCATTACTGCAGCACACACACTGTGACAGGATCCATGTAAGGATGCATTACTGCAGCACACACACTGTGACAGGATCCATGTAAGGATGCATTACTGCAGCACACACACACTGTGACAGGATCCATGTAAGGATGCATTACTGCAGCACACACTGTGACAGGATCCATGCAAGGATACATTACTGCAGCACACACACTGTGACATGATCCATGTAAGGATACATTACTGCAGCGCACACACTGTGACATGATCCATGTAAGGATGAATTACTGCAGCACACACTGTGACATGATCCATGTAAGGATGCATTACTGCAGCTCACACTGTGACAGGATCCATGTAAGGATGCATTACTGCAGCACACATACTGTGATAGGATCCATGTAAGGATGCATTACTGCAGCACACACTGTGACAGGATCCATGTAAGGATGCATTACTGCAGCACACACACTGTGACAGGATCCATGTAAGGATGCATTACTGCAGCACACACTGTGACAGGATCCATGTAAGGATGCATTACTGCAGCACTCACTGTGACAGGATCCATGTAAGGATACATTACTGCAGCGCACACTGTGACATGATCCATGTAAGGATGCATTACTGCAGCACACACCCTGTGACATGATCCATGTAAGGATGCATTACTGCAGCACACACACTGTGACAGGATCCATGTAAGGATGCATTACTGCCGCACACACTGTGATAGGATCCATGTAAGGATACATTACTGCAGCACACACACTGTGACAGGATCCATGTAAGGATGCATTACTGCAGCACACATACTGTGATAGGATCCATGTAAGGATGCATTACTGCAGCACACACACTGTGACAGGATCCATGTAAGGATGCATTACTGCAGCACACACACTGTGACAGGATCCATGTAAGGATGCATTACTGCAGCACACACACTGTGACAGGATCCATGTAAGGACGCATTACTGCAGCACTCACTGTGACAGGATCCATGTAAGGACGCATTACTGCAGCACTCACTGTGACAGGATCCATGTAAGGATGCATTACTGCAGCACTCACTGTGACAGGATCCATGTAAGGATGCATTACTGCAGCACACACTGTGACAGGATCCATGTAAGGATGCATTACTGCAGTGCACACACTGTGAGAGGATCCATGTAAGGATACATTACTGCAGCACACACACTGACAGGATCCATGTAAGGATGCATTACTGCAGCACACACACTTTGACAGGATCCATGTAAGGATGCATTACAGCAGCACACACTGTGACAGGATCCATGAAAGGATACATTACTGCAGCACACACTGTGACAGGATCCATGTAAGGATGCATTACTGCAGCACATACTGTGACAGGATACATGTAAGGATGCATTACTGCAGCACACACACTGTGACAGGATCCATGTAAGGATAAATTACTGCAGCACACACACTGTGACAGGATCCATGTAAGGATGCATTACTGCAGCACACACACTGTGACATGATCCATGTAAGGATGTATTACTGCAGCACACACTGTGACAGGATCCATGTAAGGATGCATTACTGCAGCACACACCCTGTGACATGATCCATGTAAGGATGCATTACTGCAGCACACACACTGTGACAGGATCCATGTAAGGATGCATTACTGCCGCACACACTGTGATAGGATCCATGTAAGGATACATTACTGCAGCACACACACTGTGACAGGATCCATGTAAGGATGCATTACTGCAGCACACATACTGTGATAGGATCCATGTAAGGATGCTTTACTGCAGCACACACACTGTGACAGGATCCATGTAAGGATGCATTACTGCAGCACACACACTGTGACAGGATCCATGTAAGGATGCATTACTGCAGCACACACACTGTGACAGGATCCATGTAAGGACGCATTACTGCAGCACTCACTGTGACAGGATCCATGTAAGGACGCATTACTGCAGCACTCACTGTGACAGGATCCATGTAAGGATGCATTACTGCAGCACTCACTGTGACAGGATCCATGTAAGGATGCATTACTGCAGCACACACTGTGACAGGATCCATGTAAGGATGCATTACTGCAGTGCACACACTGTGAGAGGATCCATGTAAGGATACATTACTGCAGCACACACACTGACAGGATCCATGTAAGGATGCATTACTGCAGCACACACACTTTGACAGGATCCATGTAAGGTTGCATTACAGCAGCACACACTGTGACAGGATCCATGAAAGGATACATTACTGCAGCACACACTGTGACAGGATCCATGTAAGGATGCATTACTGCAGCACACACTGTGACAGGATACATGTAAGGATGCATTACTGCAGCACACACACTGTGACAGGATCCATGTAAGGATAAATTACTGCAGCACACACACTGTGACAGGATCCATGTAAGGATGCATTACTGCAGCACACACTGTGACAGGATCCATGTAAGGATGCATTACTGCAGCACTTACTGTAACATGATCCATGTAAGGATTCATTATTGCAGCACACACTGTGACAGGATCCATGTAGGATGCATTACTGCAGCACACACACTGTGACAGGATCCATGTAAGGATACATTACTGCAGCACACACACTGTGACCGGATCCATGTAAGGATGCATTACTGCAGCACACACTGTGACAGGATCCATGTAAGGATACATTACTGCAGCACACACACTGTGACATGATCCATGTAAGGATGCATTACAGCAGCACACAATGTGACAGGATCCATGTAATGATGCATTACTGCAGCACACACACTGTGACAGGATCCATGTAAGGATGCATTACTGCAGCACACACACTGTAACTGGATCCATGTAAGGATGCATTACTGCAGCACACACTGTGACAGGATCTATGTAAGGATGCATTACTGCAGCACACACACTGTGACAGGATCTATGTAAGGATTCATTACTGCAGCACACACACTGTGACAGGATCCATGTAAGGATGCATTACTGCAGCACACACACTGTGACAGGATCCATGTAAGGATGCATTACTGCAGCACACACACACTGTGACAGGATCCATGTAAGGATGCATTACTGCAGCACACACTGTGACAGGATCCATGCAAGGATACATTACTGCAGCACACACACTGTGACATGATCCATGTAAGGATACATTACTGCAGCGCACACACTGTGACATGATCCATGTAAGGATGAATTACTGCAGCACACACTGTGACATGATCCATGTAAGGATGCATTACTGCAGCTCACACTGTGACAGGATCCATGTAAGGATGCATTACTGCAGCACACATACTGTGATAGGATCCATGTAAGGATGCATTACTGCAGCACACACTGTGACAGGATCCATGTAAGGATGCATTACTGCAGCACACACACTGTGACAGGATCCATGTAAGGATGCATTACTGCAGCACACACTGTGACAGGATCCATGTAAGGATGCATTACTGCAGCACTCACTGTGACAGGATCCATGTAAGGATACATTACTGCAGCGCACACTGTGACATGATCCATGTAAGGATGCATTACTGCAGCACACACCCTGTGACATGATCCATGTAAGGATGCATTACTGCAGCACACACACTGTGACAGGATCCATGTAAGGATGCATTACTGCCGCACACACTGTGATAGGATCCATGTAAGGATACATTACTGCAGCACACACACTGTGACAGGATCCATGTAAGGATGCATTACTGCAGCACACATACTGTGATAGGATCCATGTAAGGATGCATTACTGCAGCACACACACTGTGACAGGATCCATGTAAGGATGCATTACTGCAGCACACACACTGTGACAGGATCCATGTAAGGATGCATTACTGCAGCACACACACTGTGACAGGATCCATGTAAGGACGCATTACTGCAGCACTCACTGTGACAGGATCCATGTAAGGACGCATTACTGCAGCACTCACTGTGACAGGATCCATGTAAGGATGCATTACTGCAGCACTCACTGTGACAGGATCCATGTAAGGATGCATTACTGCAGCACACACTGTGACAGGATCCATGTAAGGATGCATTACTGCAGTGCACACACTGTGAGAGGATCCATGTAAGGATACATTACTGCAGCACACACACTGACAGGATCCATGTAAGGATGCATTACTGCAGCACACACACTTTGACAGGATCCATGTAAGGATGCATTACAGCAGCACACACTGTGACAGGATCCATGAAAGGATACATTACTGCAGCACACACTGTGACAGGATCCATGTAAGGATGCATTACTGCAGCACATACTGTGACAGGATACATGTAAGGATGCATTACTGCAGCACACACACTGTGACAGGATCCATGTAAGGATAAATTACTGCAGCACACACACTGTGACAGGATCCATGTAAGGATGCATTACTGCAGCACACACACTGTGACATGATCCATGTAAGGATGTATTACTGCAGCACACACTGTGACAGGATCCATGTAAGGATGCATTACTGCAGCACACACCCTGTGACATGATCCATGTAAGGATGCATTACTGCAGCACACACACTGTGACAGGATCCATGTAAGGATGCATTACTGCCGCACACACTGTGATAGGATCCATGTAAGGATACATTACTGCAGCACACACACTGTGACAGGATCCATGTAAGGATGCATTACTGCAGCACACATACTGTGATAGGATCCATGTAAGGATGCTTTACTGCAGCACACACACTGTGACAGGATCCATGTAAGGATGCATTACTGCAGCACACAAACTGTGACAGGATCCATGTAAGGATGCATTACTGCAGCACACACACTGTGACAGGATCCATGTAAGGACGCATTACTGCAGCACTCACTGTGACAGGATCCATGTAAGGACGCATTACTGCAGCACTCACTGTGACAGGATCCATGTAAGGATGCATTACTGCAGCACTCACTGTGACAGGATCCATGTAAGGATGCATTACTGCAGCACACACTGTGACAGGATCCATGTAAGGATGCATTACTGCAGTGCACACACTGTGAGAGGATCCATGTAAGGATACATTACTGCAGCACACACACTGACAGGATCCATGTAAGGATGCATTACTGCAGCACACACACTTTGACAGGATCCATGTAAGGTTGCATTACAGCAGCACACACTGTGACAGGATCCATGAAAGGATACATTACTGCAGCACACACTGTGACAGGATCCATGTAAGGATGCATTACTGCAGCACACACTGTGACAGGATACATGTAAGGATGCATTACTGCAGCACACACACTGTGACAGGATCCATGTAAGGATAAATTACTGCAGCACACACACTGTGACAGGATCCATGTAAGGATGCATTACTGCAGCACACACTGTGACAGGATCCATGTAAGGATGCATTACTGCAGCACTTACTGTAACATGATCCATGTAAGGATTCATTATTGCAGCACACACTGTGACAGGATCCATGTAAGGATGCATTTCTGCAGCACTCACTGTGACAGGATCCATGTAAGGACGCATTACTGCAGCACACACACTGTGACAGGATCCATGTATGGATGCATTACTGCAGCACACATACTGTGACAGGATCCATGTACTGCACCGACACACTTTATTCGAGCAAATACCCAGTATGTACCTGGCAGATACCTGGAATGCGCCGCTCCTCACCTCTGACAAGCCCCGTTGTGTTTGCCTTCCCAGCCTGGGTTCATGCCTGGCTGACGGGCGGCTGATCTGTTAAATGATAATGATTAGGATTTAATAGGCTGCAATGCTTCGCGTGTGTACCAGATGGCATAAATTCATGAATTGTAATGCAGTATATATATATATACTGTGCAGTATTGCAGCCAGCGGGAATAAAATGCTTCAATCCCTGCATGGAAAATACCTCAATGCACTCGGGCAGAAAACAGTCACAAACCTCAATACACCCGGGTATACCCGAATTCGTGGGACTAGCCGAGCTCGAATAAAGTGTGTCGCCAGTGTAAGGATGCATTACTGCAGCACACACTGTGACAGGATCCATGTAAGGATGCATTACTGCAGCACACACTGTGACAGGATCTTGGAACTGCACAGCTGTGGATTCTTTTACAGTAATGTAACTGTTTATTTCTTCTTAAGGTCTTAGTAAGAACGAGATAGTTTACAACCTTCCCCGGGAGTGTGTTCACCACTTTTTCCACTCACACAAGTGTTTTGTGTTTGATACTCCGGCGCGTTCCTCGGACCTTCACCGTGTGGAGGAGCTGCCCGAGTCCCAGCTGTGTGAGGGCTTTGTGAGACAGGCGGAGAGATTCTGTGACTATGTGCATGTGAACGGCCAGCCCAAGACCCATGCAGGAGGACACCCTGTGACCGGGAGAAGTGAGTGGTGCACATTGTACAATGGCTTTCTGATCTGGGTTTGCTATCAGTGGCTCCGTCTTTCAGTCTTATATCATCAGGGTAAGCTGAGTAATGAAGAACAGCAAAGTGCCAAGTAACCTTAAGGAGCCTCCAGCTGCAGATCTTACACAATACTAGTGCAGAATACAGCGTGTTTCGGGGGGGGGGGTGGGAGGTACCTCCCTGTCACGGTATGATGCACCTTGATCTGGTGCTGGGTATTTCTTCTCCAGTTTTGTAGCTGTGATGCTTTGATAATGAAACCCCATAGTGGCTGTTTCTCCTCTAACCACGTGATTTCTGTGTCCCAGTGCTCGGGAATCTCACGGTCACGTACGTGGAAGCAATTCGTAGCGGCTCAGTCCCTTGCATGGAGAACGCAGTGCTGGCTCTGGCCCAGATTGAGAATACAGCAGCCATTCATGAAGCGATGTCCAAATATGAGGATCTGATGGGACAAGTGGCAAAGAGTTTTCCAACCGAGTCACAAGAACAGTTCCTGAATCTACAAAAGGAGTGTGAGAAGGAGGCCGTGGGAGTCTTTATGGACCGGTCCTTCAAGGATGACAAACGGGAGTATCAGGCTCAGCTCATGGTGAGTTACATTAACTAGAAGAACCCAAATATCTCCCCCTGCCTCTTCCTACTATTAACACCCAGCTGGACCCTTCCCACAACTAACTATAAGCTGAGCTCCCCTATCATGAAGTACAGGCTGAGCGTTCTCCTCTACTAATGCCATGCTACGCCATTACCACCATTCACTCCAAGCTGAGACACGGGTGTTTTGTAGCTCACAAGTTTAGCAGGTCTCTCTCCAACTGAAACTGTTTTTTTTCACAGCGCGACCTGCTTCAGAAATTTGGGGAGTTTTCTAGATACAATGAAGAAGCATCAGCCAGAAAGTGCGGAGCTCTGATTCAGGAGCTGAGCACAACTCTGGAGCGTAGGCTAACGCACGGAGATTTCTGCAAGCCTGGAGGACACAAACACTTACTGGAGGAGAAGCAGAAGCTGGTGGATGCATATAACAGAACACCTGGAAAAGGGATAAAGGTGCAGGGAAGGGAGGGAGGTAGGGAGGGAGTGTGGGAGAGAGAGGGTAGGGGAGAGGGAGGGAGGGTAGGGGAGAGGGAGGGAGGGTAGGGGAGAGGGAGGGAGGGTAGGGGAGAGGGAGGGAGGGGGAGAGTGTGGGGAAGAGAGATGGAGGGAGAGGGAAAGAGAGAGAGATACGTTGGAGTCAGACCGTAAAATGCTAAACATTCTCCATATATACCTTGTATGATCCTATTAAATAATGTACTGATTATTATTTTTTTTGGGGGGGGGTTTACAATAACACCCCATCAATTCATTTCTTCTTCTGAGTGTCTTATTGCACAAGCCGAGACACAGTGACGGCTTCTTGCAGGGACATTTTGTAAGACCCTGTAACAGGCACTTATCCCTGTTTAAGAGAAACTGTCTCTAAATCCATCAGGCAACTGGTTAATTGCAGCCAGGCAATTTCCCAGATACCACCAGGAAATCAGACAGGTTTAAAACACCTGCTGAAACAGACCCAGAGAGATTTATCCTCAGCACACAACACTGCTGACATGAGGAGAAGGTCTTGAATACACAAGGGGACCAGACCTCTTTTCCTGGACCCAGAGGACTCCGGAACCTGCCAGAGGCTGGACCCTCAAGTACACCAAGACACATGGACCCCACTGACCTGAAGTGGCCACCTGCTTTAAGGTACCGCTTAGACTTTGGGAAGTTAGGTTGGATAGGGGCTTATCTTCCCAGTCTTGTAGAGAGGGACTGGGGGAAGTAAGTTAGGCATTACACAGGGATAGTACAAACAAAAAACCGGCGCCTCCGAATATAATTAATGAGATCTGACCAAACATAAAGTCCAATACGAATGGAGAGGAGTCCTGGGAGGGATCTTCAATGAAGTCTAGTGCTGGCGTGTTACTTTTCAACAGCATATCCCACTTGATACCAAGCTCTTTCCCATATTCATCTCCATACCAGACCAGGAGCTCTGTGTGTGGGGGGAGGTCTGTGCAGGTTCTGTAGTAGGTTTTCCTGTGGTCCTGCAACGCCACAAGTGGAGACACTTCCGGGAAAGTGAACCTGAGACTGTAGGAGGGAGAGGAAAGGTCACAGCTCAGAGGTTTGTAAATTGTGCGAGAAACGAGGAAGAACAGAACCTTGTGGCGTTGCAGGACCACAGGAAAACCTACTACAGAACCTGCACAGACCTCCCCCCACACACAGAGCTCCCGGTCTGGTAGGGAGATGAATATGGGAAAGAGCTTGGTATCAAGTGGGATACGCTGTTGAAAAGTAACACGCCAGAACTAGACTTCATTGAAGATCCCTCCCAGGACTCCTCTCCATTCGTATTGGACTTTATGTTTGGTCATATCTCATTAATTATATTCGTTAGTTATTTATAGTTAGGCATTATTATATTAGGCGTTAGTTTATTAGTTATATTACACAGGGATAGTACAAACAAAAAAACGGCGCCTCCGAATATAATTAATGAGATCTGACCAAACATAAACATTACACAAGGATAGTTGCTTTGTTTCTTTTGTATAATTGTATTTGCTGTGCATTGTTAATGGGACAGACTCAATAAACAAAGGTTTTCATTTCCCTCAAATCGGTCTACATCCAGTTTCCCTGATAAGAGAATGTGTGCACAGTACTGCTGATGTTACAGAATCTACAAAAGTAAAGAAAAAGGAAAAATCTAGAGACAATTTGGGGTTCTAGCGAATACAGTGAAAACAGCTGCAATAGCGCCTCCTGAGGTCAGGAAGAAAAATACACATGATACCACCAAAATGGAGGACAAGATGTGTCGTTCCTGTATGAACCCTACCCCATGGAAGAGTGGCCCATCTGGTCCGATAAGGAGGAACAGAAGGGAAGCTGAGCACACCAAAAGAAATGTTATCATTTATAAAAAGTTCATTTTATTGACTGATTACAGTCACAAACCATCTGACGTTTCGGTGTACAAACACCCTCCTGTTCTACATGCAGTTACTGTACCCTGACTAGGTTTTTTCTGCTTGCAGCACGCATTCCTGTTTGTTGCTCTTGTTCCCATAGAGTTGGGGCATCCCAAGTTGCATTTATCTTGACTCTTGTGTGTTTACCGATAAGGAGGATGACATCTCTTATGGATGGTGGGGGATGGATGGTGGGGGTGCCTGAACTCCGTACGAACTGAAAAGACCGCTCCCTACGATCACGAATGTGATCGGCAGGAGCAAGAGCGGGAGCAGCAGATCACTGAATATCTACGCCAGCTAAAGCAACTGCAAGAAAAGCCTGGCAGATACAGTGATACTGCTGAATTTGCAAATAAAGAAGGATACCTCAGTATCCCTGGTGGAGGGAGTCATCCAAAACAATGAAGCGGAAAAAGAAAAGCAGTTCTTCACTTACGATGGAAGGAACAGACACATCCGCAGATCCCGCAGAGAAAAAGGGGGGCGAGAATTCGTGTAACCCAAAGAAGTGTCTGTCCGGTGCTAACAGTGAGGAATCCTCAACCAACCATCCCAGGGAAGCGGAGCCGGAACCAGTGAGTGACGATCCCTTGACTAGCCCTGAAGATGCACTGCAAGCTGCCAGGTGTGACTGTGATCTGCTCCGGGAAGAATTGAAAATGGAGAGAGAAACTAATGCTGAGCTACAGAAGACTGTGCTCACAATTGACTCTGCGGCCAAGACCGAATTGGAGGATCTAAGGACGGATCTAGATACTACTATTAATGACATGGATAAAAAGCGAAGCATGTTTGACCGAATGACGACTAATCTGAAACAGAAGTATGAGGAGGCACTGAAAGGGATTAGTGTCTCTCAGCAAGAGGTTCGACATTGCCATAGAGAGTTGGAAGTCTATCAGAATGAGGTTCATACTCCCCGCATAGAACTGAATGCCTCACACCAGGAGGTCAACAGTGTCACGGGAGACCAGGTACTTTTTACATCATTTATATATTACCGGGATAATTCATTAGGCAGTACCAGATAGTAAAATAAATTGTGTTTATATAGGTAAACCTACGTACAACAAGAAGAAATACACAAGGAACAGTTAAAAATACACTTTACTGGGGGTCAGGAGGGGAAATCTAGGCTTTCCTATGTGCAGGGCGCCCGCTTGGATGAGCTTACCTTGACCGGGATATACCACTGGTTCTCCTGGTCCTCTTTTCGGCTTCAGTTCCAGCCGCGACCGCTGTGCTCTAAAATGAGAACTTGGTCCTCGCGTCTGACTTAGTCTCTGCGAGGCAAACTTTTCAGGCTCCAAAATGAAGCCGGTTGCTCTGCTATTTGTAACAGAGCAGCTTTGAAAAGCCCGCCCTAGCTTCATCGACTCACTAATTGGTTGCGCACACTCGCTCTCCTGGTTTGCACCTTGTATACACTCTGCTGGGATCTCCCCAGAGCGGAGGGGGAAGGGGCAGCCAATCGGAGCATGGGAATTCCTCCCCACCAACCAATAGAAAGAGGGTCTCGTCCCTCGGCTGACGTCAGAGGAGTAGGCGTGCCAAGCAGGATCGAAAAGCCGCGTGAACGGGAAATATGATTTTAGCCAAGGGGAGACGTTTCTTTGGCTGAATCCTCCTGGCTAACTCATTGCCACCAGCGGGGCCGGTTCCACCAAGTCTGGCAACTACAAAAGGTGTCCCCATGGGGTGCCCTTTGTAGTCTGGACCTGGCCATTTACCTTTCCTCACCCACCAAACGTTTTCACACCTCTGGACATCCTCTTTCCTTAAATACGGACTCTATGCAGACTTGCTGTCACCTTACCTGGATGCCCGGGCAGAATGCATAGAGCCTTATAATAAATGTATCAAACATTGGAAAACATATTTTAATACATGGGGGACCTTGGGGAGACTCATGACTGTTAGGGACTTAAAGTAGAACTGAGATATCGGGGCTCGAAAACCAGGAGTCCGGGGGACGCTGGACAGCCCCGGTGTAATTCTACTCGCATACCGGCAAATCATGCCTGCTCGCAGGGCAGAATTAAGGTACTAACAGTAGCTCCGGCCCCTGAACTCCTGCAAATGAAATAATTGTATTCTTACCCCAATATCCCACCTAAAACTTACCCACAGCAAGTTTCATGAGTCTGGAACAAAGGGAACATGTACTGTAAAGTGAAAAAAGCCACTTTACCTTTGCATCTAGAGATACCTGGCCCCTGGCTTATGGTGCTGGACAGCTGCCAGGGACCCACAGGACCCAAGGGCAACAAGAGGGCTTAACCTTTATTATGAAGCCTGGTTACACTTGCCCACCACAAACCGTGTCAGGACAGAGGTGGACATACCGCAGAATCTCCGCACAGCACTGGATGCCTAACACCATGAGATCAGCAGTTGCCGCACAGAACTGGACGTCTCTAAAAAGGAACTTCACAGTCTCGCCTAGGAGCTAGACATCTCTCAAAAAGCTATCCTCAGTCTTAGTATGGATCATAAAGTCTCCCAGAAGGAGCTTCACACCCTCAACCTAGAGATAGAAGTCTCATGCCAGGAGACTTGGAGTCTCAACTTAGAAGTGCGTAAATGGAAGGAGGACAACAAGGAGGTCATGAATTTTATAGAGAGTTTAAAAAGAGAAACTACAAGGCTGAAAGAAGGAAATTCTGATTTGACTGATCACAGCAATGAAAAGCTGCACGAGCTAGAAAAAATAAAGAGACTATTGGAAGATGAAGATGAAAAGTTAGAAGAATTGGAGCAACGCACACAAGCAGAGCACCTATTGCAGAGCAAACTACAAGGTCTGTGTACGCACCCCCAGGATGCCGAAGGGAAGCACTGATCTCTGCATGAAGAAAGTCTGCTAACCAAGTACAAGTGCAGCAGGAATGTCTGAGTATCCAGTGTCCCCCCGCAGAGCAGCATGCGGGGCTGAAGACTACCCTGAGCATCACCAGAGCACCGCTGGAAGCCAAGCTAAGAGGCCAGGTGTCTCTGTATGAGAGGGAGCAAGAGAAGGTCCAGAAACAAGAGCTAAACTTGTTAAATAGGGAAAAAGCAGCAGAGTAATTCAGAAATACTACAAAGCTCTTGTCCAAGCAAGGTTGGAGAGAGAAAGGTATCTGCAGAAACGCTCTGCAGCGCTCACCATACAGGCTGCTACAGAGGAACGAAAACTCCTCCGCTAAATCACCAGAATAAAGCAGCCGGCCTTCTCCAGTAAATATAGAGAATGCAACGACAAAGAGAATTAGGAACATGTGAAGCAATGTGTCATCTTACTCCAGTCACATGTTAGGAAGTGTCTGCAGCAAAGATGCTACAAAAAAATGAAGGAAGCTGCTGGTGTGATTCAATCCAGATATAGGTTCTACATCACAACCAAGCAAGCTGTGCGTTACAATAAGCGCACCCGCAATGCCATCTCCGTACTACAGTCAGCTTTCCACACAATTCAGGCAAGAAGAACCGAATTATGACTGAGAAGCGCAATACCAACACTAGGTAACTGCCAAACTGAGATACCACGGGAGTAAATCAGATGGATAAAAACCCGGCCCAGCTTGAACCCCCCGTGAATATAACTACAGAACCCATTGCAAGTGGTCACCCTAAACGCAGGGAAGAAAGGATCGCCCGACACAGGGGAAAACACGTGACTAAGCGATCAGAAGAAAGAATGTACTTGGAAAAAGTCCTCCTCAAGCGACTGAGGAGTGCTGATCTCAATCATCTTCTGTAGGAAAGGTCTCCAATCCCAGCGGGACTGAGGGTTCTCGTTCTCGTTCTCCATCCACTCTCATTCAACCCGCAGGGATATCCCGAGTGAGAGTAAGAGAGTAAGGATGGGCTTTGGCCGTGGTAAGCCCGAGCTTCCCACAAACAGGGGAGGTATGTAACAGGGACTTATCCCTGCTTAAGAGAAACTGCCTCTAAATCCAGCAGGGAGATACACTACCGACACACTTTATTAAAGTGTGGCCGGTACCGCAAGCCGGGAGATTTCCCGGCTTGCTTGTGGCCGCCCCTCGGCGTGCCGCGCGTCATAGACGCGCGGTCACGCGTCTTCGGAAGCCTGCGCCCCCTGCACGTGCGTCCAGGGCTCCCCGAGGGAGCCCTGGTGTCCCGCGATCGCGGGACGGCGGCAGGGGGTTCCGGGGGACCCGGCGGACCCGGCAGCGGTAGGGAGAGCGCCCCGATCGGAGGGCGCTCTTCCGCTGCTTCGGCGCGCGCCCGTCACTCTCGGGCGCGCGCCAGGCTACTGCTGCGGCCAAGAACGGGCAAATGCTCGAATAAACTTGGCCGCAGCAGTAGTTAAGTGCAGTCAGGCAATTAAACCAGACTCCACTGGGGAATTAAACAGGTTTAAAACTCCTGTTGAAACAGATCCAGAGAGATTTTTCCTCAGCACAAAATGGTGCTGACATTAGGAGAGGTTCTTGTATACACCGGAGGACTGTGTATTGACAGCAAGACACAAGGGGACAAGACCTCCTTTTCCTGGACTAGAGGACCCAGGAACCTGCCTGAGGCTGGACCCTCAAGCACACCAAGACATCTGGACACCATTGACATGAAGGGCCAACTGCTTTAAGGTACCGCTGAGAATTTGAGGTGGTAGGCTGTAAAGGGACTTATCCTCCCAGTCTTGTAGGAGTAAGTTAGCCCTTACAAAGTGACAGGTGCTTTGCTTCATTTGTATATTTTTGTTTGCTGTGCATTGTTAATGGGACAGGCTCAATAAAGCAAGGTTTTCATTTCTCTCAAATAGGTCTCCAGTAGAATACCTCTGCACACATCTCTTACAGACCCCTAATTCCATATACAGATGAGCCATTTCATTTCACATCTCTGGGTTTAGTTTGTGTTCCTCTAGTTTCATTCTATGCCCCATAAAAGCATTTCACTTCTAGGAGGAGTTTCTAGTAATAGCGGCAAGGAATGTTTTGTCTTTTCTCCTAATCCCAGGCTCTTGAGGTGCTGCAGGGGTTCCTCATGGAGAAGATGAAAATGGAAGCTGCCATCCTGCAGGCGGACCAATCTCTTACCGAGAGAGAAAAGCAGGCAGAAGGTGAGAGAGGAGTGGGAGGTCAGTTGGTCAAGTATTAGCTCCTGGAGATCAATGTAATAGTCGGGACTAGAGGTCCTGTGTATTACTTGTGTGCCTTTATATAATCCTCCACTTCAGAGAGTCGAGTACAGAGAGAGACTGCAGAGCAGAAGACGGAGATTGAGAAGGAGAATAACATTCGCCTGGAGCAGACCAGGAAGGAGCAGATGAGAGGTTTCGAGCAGCAGGTGCTGATGTTGAAGGAGAAGTTGGAACAAGACAGATTAAAGATGCTTAAGGAAAATGAGAGGCTGATGGAGGACAGAAAGAAGGTAACCTTGGGGAGAGTCAGTAGGAGGAGTTGGGGGGAGTTACATAGTTCACAGATTATAATGAGATGTATCACATTCTGTGTCTCTGCCCCAGCTTGCACCTTGGGGAGAGTCAGTGGGAGGAGTTGGAGAGAGTTACATGGTGCACAGATTATAATGACAGGTATCACATTCTGCGTCTCTGTCGCAGCTTGCACCTTTGGGAGAGTCGTTAAGAGGAGTTAGGAGGGGTTAGAAGGAGTTACATGGTGCACAGATTATAATGATATATATCACATTCTGCATCTCTGCTCCAGCTTGCACCTTGGGGAGAGTCAGTAGGAGGAGTAAGGGGAGTTACATGGGGCACAGATTATAATGAGATGTATCACATTCTGCGTCTCTTCCCCAACTTGCACCTTGGGGAGAGTCAGTAGGATTAGTTGGGGGGAGTTACATGGTGCACAGATTATAATGAGATGTATCACATTCTGCATCTCTCTGCCCTAGCTTTAACCTTGGTGAGAGTCAGTAGGAGGAGTTGGGGAGTTACATGGGGCACAGATTATAATAAGATGTATCACATTCTGCGTCTCTGTCCCAGCTTGCACCTTGGGGAGAGTCGGTAGGAGGAGTTGGGGGGAGTTACATGTTGTACAGATTATACTGAGATGTATCACATTCTGCATCTCTGTCCCAGCTTGCACCTTGGGGAGAGTCAGTAGGAGGAGTTGGGGGAGTTACATGGTGCACAGATTATAATGAGATTTAACACATTCTGTGTCTCTGCCCCAGCTTGCACCTTGGGGAGAGTCAGTAGGAGGAATTGGGGAGGAGTTACATGGTGCACAGGTTATAATGAGATGTATCACATTCTGCATCTCTGTCCCAGCTTGCACCTTGGGGAGAGTCAGTAGGAGGAGTTGGGGGGAGTTACATGGTGCACAGATTATAATGAGATGTATCACATTCTGTGTCTCTGCCCCATCTTGCACCTTGGGGAGAGTCAGTAGGAGGAGTTGGGGGGGGGGGGAGTTACATGGTGCACATATTATGAGAGGTATCACATTCTGCGTCTCTGAAGTGGTGTAAAATTCTACATCAGATGTAAGAGACTTTTCTTACACCGCAGCTCTGCTGCAAAAGACCGAGCAGTGCATCTAAACACCTCTCTCCTCGCTGATACGTAGATCCCAGAGTATGATAGTACAGGCCACACACAAGATTGAATGAAACAAAACAATGTGTATTATTTATATTTGCAGAGCGATGCATGTAGGGTGCAATGTGTATTGTTTATATTTGCAGAGCGATGCATGTAGAGTGCAATGTGTATTGTTTATATTTGCAGAGCGATGCATGTAGGGTGCAATGTGTATTGTTTATTTTTGCAGAGCGATGCATGTTAAGTGCAATGGCCTTGATTGGGTCATTCATAATCTCCTTATACTGATGAAGCCTCCAGTTCCGGCCCGCTCTCTAGGGACGCTCCGTGTGCAGTCTGTCAGCTGCCCGTGGATGAAAGTGCGCCTCCCAGCGGCGCGTGTTCACCCGCTATTGCTTGTAAAAAGCCGCCCGGGATGTGTGCGCACGCTTTATGTGCGCGCAGCGCGTGGGAGAGTTGCCATGTGGGAGCCGCAAGGAGGGCAACCCCAACCGGAGACTTCATGTGTTTATTTGCCGAAGTAACCATTTGGGCCGCTTTTGGCTGCTATTCCCCATTGACTTTAATGGGGAAATCCAGCTGAAGATGGCTCAATTACCATTTCGGCAGATATAGAAAAGCCCCTAGGATTGCTGGATCTGTGGACTCACATACGTGTACAGCAAGGAATTGTGCGCATGTTCTGTTGAACCTGTCATTGTTTGTATCTATCCAGGAAAAACAGGACCTGCTGAGGGATGGATTAACCAACAAGGCTGCCATGCGGGAGCAGCAGATACAAGAACTGAAGAAGCAGAATGAGGAGACCTCCAGTAATACCTGGATAACTAAAGGAATATGTTTGCTGGCAAAATTTGTGTCTAAGCTTGTGTTGAAACTGTTAAAAACTAAATATTCTGATAGTGATAGTGATTAGCCAATACCATTGATTTATTAAATAATTATGATGATTTGACCAGAGAAACTTCTTGTTTAATCAGCCTTTTTGAAGTGAAACTTCTTTAGCGGCACCTATTGCATGAGAAAAATTAGTAATTGGGCTGCATGGTGACGGAAGTGACGGCACTGCTAGCAGAAGAGGCCATCAGCGACGTCAACTTGCAACACCGGCAGTTACTGGAGAGGAGGATGACACACACACACAAAATCCGGTCGCCGTCTCTGTACCTTCGGCCGAGGGGGGAGATAGTGGGGGCTGCTCCGGGCGGGGGACTCAGACAGACCCCCTCCTTGTCCGCAGCTCTGCTGGGGGTGGGGGGGAGGCTGGATCGGCGCGCCTGCGCAGAAGCACCAGCGCACCAACATCAGGACATGGAGAATGACACACACCACACAGAGAGAGACACACACACACACACCACACACCACACACAGAGAGAGACACACACACGCACCACACAGAGAGAGAGAGAGAGAGAGACACACAAACCTCACACAGAGAGATACACACCACACACAGACACAGAGAGACACACAGACTGACACGCACGGCCACCAACAGAAATCGTGGGTCCCAGGACAAACATTTTAAGCAGCCCCCCCCGTGTCGCCCCCATTTCACACCTCACGAGCCCCCTCTCTTCCCCCCACCTCTTCCCATGTATTTCTCTCCCTTCCGTCTCACCGCCTCTCACTCTCCCGCCTCACATGTATTTCTCTCCCCTGCGTCTCACTCATACTCCCTCTTTTCCTCACTCACCCCTCTCTCCTCTCCCTCCATCAATTACCCCACACTCACTCATTCCCTCCCCCCCTGCCCTCACACAATTTCCCCCACAAGATATATACCAAAAAACTTCCCACCCCCAAATATATACAACTAAAAATCCCCACCCCCCCAAATATATACAACCCCCCCCCAATGCATACAAAAACCCCACCTACCCGATACATATAAAAAGAGAATACATATATCCCCTCATACATACATATGGACACAACAAAAATATGTAAATATGATAATCAACAATGTGAGTTTTCATAAAGGAAAGTCCACTGCTAATGGTGACTGAAAGTCAGAGATAATATAGTAGCCACGTAGTGGGAAAGAGATGGTAAAATCAAATAGACTACTAACAATACTCACACGGGCCAGTGTGAGCAAAAACCCATCGGGGTTTAACTCTGTAGAGGGTCTTCTCCTTGAACCGCACACCTCCCGTTTGGCCGCTGCACAGCACACAGGTCCTCAGGATGTCGAATTGCCCCCAAAGTAAAGAAGAACCAAGGGTAGGTAGCAATATGTATATCATAACATATAGTGGTGGAGGGCTGGTGGATGATCTCAGAAGAGATAATAAATAATTATACAAATACTCACACAGGCCAGTGTGAGTCAAAACCCATAGGTGTTTGACTTTATGGAGGGTTTATTTCCTGGAACTGCACGTCAATTTTCTATCAGCTAGGCTGCATTCAGGTTCTCAGTGCCTCCAAGACCCCCCAAAATATAAATGGAGAGTCCAGGTGTAGTATACACTTATTTAATGATAATAAAAATGATGATAAAAACTTAACAGCACATACATTAATCCGCCGGGTGTAGACAGGTTGTGGAGGTGTTCTCTGCGCTGGCGAATCTTTCCCTCCTGCGTCTGCAGCACGCTGGAGCGTTGGAATGCACGATATAGTCTGGAACGCACCCCTCACTTACTGTCTATGGAAGCCTGCGGTAGACAGAAACAACAAAAGGATCGAGCAACGCGTTTCGCTTGCGTCCTCAAGCTTCCTCAGGCTCTGTGGATCAGGATGTCAGTTCGTGGTTTAAATACCCACAGTGACCCGGAAGTGAAAAAATGACCGGTGACCTCACATTGCATAAAACGTTGATACAATATAGTTACTAATTGAAATAATAAACGCCTAAATGATAAATAAAACCGTAAATACATAGTGGATTAGAATGTATATATAAATAAATATATGAATAAATGAACTTAAAAATTGCCCTTGAGCTCCCCCTAGTGGTCCCAATGTGTGGAATCATTATGACCACATTGAAATGTAACCCTAGTGTTATCTAATGACATTCTGTGAAGCTTATAAATAGATATTTGGACTCTAGTGAAACACAGATAGTGAATAAAACATCAGAAAAGGGGAAGGGGAAACACAAAATGAATGTGCCCCCAAAAGAATTCACTTAAATGCACACCACCCAAGTGTAAAAATTAACTTTTAATAAATCCTTAAAACATATATTACCAAAGTAACGTGTGATGTGAATTAAAATTGTATTAAATCATAGCTATTAAGCAATCGTGTCGTAAGTTATTCATACTATCCCAGTACCAGTTGATAGGATGGGATGTTAAAGACAGGGAATGCTATGAATAGGGTGTTAACCCCTCTGGGGCAACGATGAGACCAATTGTAGAGTTGTATATAAATATATTCAGGTGGGTGGCCACAGGATTTAATATCCTATTAATGCTAAATATAGCTCCCTTGCACATTGACATAGAGATTTAGTCTGAACAATAGCGCTGGCATGTGATAGTATAATAGCTGTATTATAGATCTTCCAAACACAGCAGTGCTGGTTTGAATACACAGCAATTGGTTAAAGACACCTCACATAAGGTGCAAGGATAGCAGGCTCACTGACCATAAATGATTAATAAATGGTTAACTCATATGGTCTTCTCAGTTACACCCAGGATACTGCAAACACTACATTAAAAACAGCTCCAAGTAGGAGACTGACAACATTGCGCGTCCAACGCGCGTTTCCCTCCAGCAAAGGAGCTTCTTCAGGGACAAGTATTACTGGGGGAATGAGGTCTAAACCCTTTTATACCCTTACAGCACCCTAATTGCAAAATCAATGAATAACAGCTGTTGCACATGCGCACTACAGTCCCCTCCAAACTGACTCAGAAAACTGCTCAGAAGTTGATAAACACAGTTTTATTTAAAAACCGCAGTGTTGTGCCTTCATCTAACCTTATTCACGTTGTTTTCCGTTAGTTTTTAAAGCTTATAAAGCCACAAAACATCTGCGTCGAGTCAAATATCTAATGCGCATGCGCGGGGACTTTAAACCCGGTCTGGGAGTCCATACATACATACTGCGCATGCGCGGGACCTTAGGAATAATTCAGATCGATTGTGTCCACTGCGCATGCGTGGGGACTTAGGAAATATTCCAGTCATATCTTATGCTCATGACGCTTGCGCGGCAACCTGGAGACTGCCATCGAATGGCATAGACGCAGACTGCGCATGCGCGAGAACTTAGGAATAATTCCATTAGTGCCTGTATTCATCGCGCATGCGTAGGGACTTAGAAATATTTCCAATACTGTCTATTGTGATCTATATGGATAGCGCATGCGTGGGGACTTAGTGAATTTTTGCGAATTCTGCCTGATGGTATGGCGCATGCGCGGGGACTCTAAATTTATTGCAGAGACTCCCTAGGTTCAGCGATCGTGCATGGGGTCTTAGAAATTGTCTGATCTATACCCCAATGGACCTGGGGACAATGTTATATACTGCATGACCAGGTGCAAGTATATAGTGAGCAGGGATGGACTGGTGCTGAGAAACAGTCTCAGACCTGCTGATGGCACAGAGATAATATTATATATAAAACAAATATGCCGGGTGCTGAGAGAAAAGGGGGGGGGAGGGGGGAAGGAGGGGGAAAGGGTATAAGACCTGTATTACACATTTATATTATCCGGTGATTATACCAATAAAAATGATTTTATACAATCCACCATAAATGTAGTTTATTGAGCAATGTGTCGGCTTGAAATGCAGTGATTGATAAATAGATTTAACAATGTTTGAAACGTAAATGTATATATGTACAGAATTAATTGTCAATGATTGTCATATATAGCACATATACGCACATTACACGAACACTAAGCCCACTGTTGGGCGTAGGACTTTAATAATATTGTCACTAGTCTAAATAATAATAATAATATTGAAATATTATAATATATTAAATCAATACCGAAAGCTGGGAATTTACATAGTGGACAATGGAAAGGACGTAGCAGGATGTCGGAGAGACCAGTGAACTATATATTCACAGTGTGTAGTAGATGGATATTTATGTCCAGACGAATAATCCCCAAATCAAATGAAGGGCGTGAAAGTGAACCCCTCATTAAGGCCATTTGGACTCCTGGTTTTTAATTTATAAATCCATTCTGCTTCGATACGAAGCAAGGATTGGTCAATATTACCGCCTCTCATGGGACATTTCAATTGATAAATGCCCATGAATTTAATTACACTCGTGTCGCTATTATGACATTGTGAGACGTGTCTAGCAACCGATGTCTCTGCAGAGTGTTTGATGGAATTAATGTGTTCAAGAACACGTCTGCGTAATTATCTAGTTGTTTTTCCAACGTATCTCTTACCACATTGACACGTGATAAGATAGATAACGTTGGTAGAACGACAATTAATGAAGCTATCCACGCAGAATTGTGAAGTGTTGTCATGATTAGCGAATGTTTTGCCAACGTTGATATGTTGGCACGCTTTACAACCCTGGCAGCGGTACATGCCTTTGACGGGACTCAACCAAGTTGTACTTCTAGCCCGCTGGAAATGGCTATTTACTAGAGAGTCCCGTAGGTTCTTAGACCGTCTGCTGGTAATAGTGGGTCTAGGTCCTATAACTTTCACCAGATCGTCATCAGCCTGAAGAAGATGCCAATGTTTAGCAAAGATCTTTTTGATGGCCCACCATCTTTTGTTAAAGGTGCCAATTACTCTGATTGTTGTGTCTTTTGTTTTTGTCTTATTGTTAGACAAAAGTGAGACCCTGTCGCTGTGTAATGCCCGATGGTAAGCTTTATTCAGTGTTTTGATGCTGTACCCACGGTTGAGGAACCTGGAGCGAAGTTCTTTCGATTGAATAATGAATTCTTCGATCGTGGAGCAATTTCTCCGGAGACGGAGATATTGCCCTATTGGGATACCTGCTATGAGGCTATTGGGATGCTGGCTCTGTGCCAATAGCAGACTGTTGGTTGCTGTGCTTTTCCTGAACACCTTGGTTTGGATGTTTCGTTCACAATCAATATAGATATCAAGATCTAGGAATGTTATTGATGTGGTACTCAGCACAGTCGTAAGTCTCAAATTAAGCGTGTTTGTATTCAGCTTGTCCACGAACTCGTGCAGAAGTTGACTCGATCCTTCCCATAAAAGCAGGATATCATCTATGTATCTGATCCACATGGAAATGTGGTCAGTATACATAGATAGTTCCTCAGTGAAAACGTGGGTACGTTCCCACCAGCCCAGGTACAGATTGGCATATGTGGGTGCACAGGCCGTACCCATGGCCGTACCTTGGGTCTGGTGGTAGTAGAGCCCATCAAAAACAAAATAATTATGTGTTAGGACATAATTCAGTAGGTCCAACACAAATGAGTTATGTCTGTTGAATCTACAGTCCCTACTTGTTAAAAAGTATTTGACAGCAGCGAGGCCATTCTTGTGGATGATGGAAGTATATAATGATTCAACATCTAGACTTATAAGAATGGTCTGAGGTGTCACATGGATGCCGTCAAGTCTCTTCAGTGTGTCTTTCGTATCCTGAACATACGAAGGGAGACTGATGACGAAGTCTCTCAGGACTTTGTCCAAATAGACGCTGCTGCCTTCGGACAAACAACCATTGCCCGAAACGATTGGGCGACCAGGTGGAGACTGTAAACGTTTATGTACCTTCGGTAAGGTGTAGAATGTTGCCACAGTTGGTGACCTGGGGTACATAAAATCAAACTCATTCCGGCTTATCATGTCCGTATCAAGGGCATCCTGTAAGATGTTCAACAGTACTGATTTATATTCTGAAGTGGGACTGCGTTCAAGAGTCTCATAACAATCTTTGTCATTGAGAAGCCTCATGTTTTCGCTAACATAAGCTTCAGTGTCTAAAATAACAATGTTGCCACCTTTATCAGATGGTTTGATAGTGTAGGCTTTATTGGACATCAGATCTCTTAGGCCAGTTCTTTCCTCAAATGTGAGATTATTTTCAGATTTGTAGTGTTTTGGTTCTGCTTCTAGGTCCCTAGTAACGCAACCAACAAATAATTCAACAGCTGGACAAGTAGTGATAGGCGGGGTAAAATGGCTCTTGGTCTTAAGATGAGTGAAGGGACCAGTTATATCAGTATTTGGCAAAGTATTCTGGTCAAACAACTGACATAGATCCGCAACATCCTGTCTTTCCTGCACACTCATACCATCAGTGAGTTCGTTAGGGTTATTGGCAGACCGTTTAGAATAGAATTTATGTAACAATAGACGTCTACCAAAGAGATTTAAATCCTTCACCCACTCAAATAGATTAAAATCCGAGGTGGGTGAAAAAGATAGTCCCTTCCTTAGCAGATGGAGTTGACTATCACAAAATGAGTGGCTGGACAGGTTGAAAATTTGCAGGGCATCAGTGTCTACGCTGTTATTGGTCATTAGGTGGGTGCATTTACGTTTTTCTTGGTTCTTTGTTAAGTGAATAAAACATACCTACATACAGCCGCGGCCACTTTTATTCTCCGACATCTCCAAATTTTTTCGGCGATTTTTTCCGAATGCCACGCACTTCACCGCGTGCATGCCGCATTCATGTTGCATTCATGTCGGCGTCACCCGCGGTTGATGTGTTTATTGATAATGGTTCGGATTTAATTGGTTGCAATTCTTCGCGTATCCGCCAGGTGGCAGATATTCATGAATTGTAATGCGCATGCGCTTCAGTAATGTGTCGACTTGCAGGTGTTTAAAAAACAAACACAGTGGTCTATTGTAAATTGACCTTGGTATTGAAGAAGTTACAATAATGTATCAATTTAGGCTTTTCATATTAAAAAATAAATGCACAGTGTCTGGTGCTGTTTTATTGTCCTGAGAGTGCCGAGATAAGTGCACCGCTGCAGTCCGTGTACCAAAAACCCAATATAACGTACGCTTATTTAATGTGGGCCGCGATTAATGCAACAGATGATAAGATGGCAACAGTCGGTCAAATTTATCAGTATTTTATCGAAAACTATGACTTTTACAAATTTTCACCAGATGCTCATGTGTGGAAGCGTGCAATAAGGAAAAAGTTATGTATCGATCCGTGTTTTTTTTCGTATTGATCCCGCACCCGGTGTTAAAGGAGGGTATTGGTGTGTAGCACCAGATTTTTCCCGTATCTTTTATCATGGAGACTTCAAAAGGCGAAAGGTCATGTTAAAACCAACTGAGAAACGTCAGTCGCTGGCAAGCAATGTGCTAGCGACAGCGCCAGCTTCCAATAACGGTCCGACTGTCCGTGAAAACCTGGTGACCGGCAACCATTGCTGTCTGTCCCCACCCGGATACCTGCAGCCTGAGCCGGATTTCGCTTACAGATTCCAGCAAGCTTGCATGTACCAAAGCGATTTCCAGCCTCATCAGCTGTCAACTACAGGTGTAGTAGTCCCGCTGTCACCTACGTGTATAATCAAGAATACGGGACTGGCAGTGGCTCGGCGCAAGTTGATTGGCAAAGTCTATGGTGAGTAATGTTGCGGTATTTTATTCTTTTTTTGAAATATCAATGAGTCAAGCGATTCTCCTGTAAGCAATATCATTGGCTGAGCAGCTTCTACAGTAGATACTGAACAATTGGTGGAAAGCTAGGCGCATGCGCATTGGAACCTTCTTGAAACGCATATGCGTGTCATCACATCTGCAGTAAGCGCATGCGCATGTGAACAGGAGACGCCCCCCGAGAAAATTATTAGTGGGACTGACTGTGGGAACTTCTTTAGGGGACTGACCATTACAGTAAAACTTGTACTTTTATTTTTCCTCAGAAAAGAAAACTTTGTCATCTCATGCGGAAAACGGCAAATGGAGGGATTTCGATGGATAATATCGCTTTGTGTAACAATGCCTGCACATTGCTGAATCGGATTTAAAATCCACGTACCGGAGTCAACAGTTTAGTGGCCGTTGTTATTGATTAGGATAGAATAACTGAGAGCTTCATAGAAAACCTGAAACAGTATGCTGTTGTTTTCAGACAGTATACAATACTTTTTTTATATACATACTGTATAATAAACCCGAAAAATAAAAAGTATGCATTTATTCTACATGTATTCTAGTACATATGTGTATTCTATACCTGTACAACATGTATTGTTTTAATACTCGTGATGTACTGCGCATGCCTACAGTATACAGTACAGTACTGTATAGTATGCCTGGACAGTACTGTACATTCTAGAAACACTGTATTTTGTTATAAAAGGAGACAATGAAACAATTTAAAACAAACCAACATTTTCTTTTATTGGTGGAGTAAGTACAAAAACATTTATGGAGTAAGTAAAAACATTTATTTAAACATACAATTTAAAAACATTTAAAGTGTACAGCAATTCAAAACATTTACAGGTATATGGTGTACTGCTAGTAAAAACATTTATGTACAGTATCTTGTGTAAGTAATAGAGATAGGTAAAGGGAAGGGGAAAGTGACTCTCGCATCAGCCCAAAATATAATGAATGAAGTGTAATAACAACAGTGCAAAAGGGGATAAGGGATAGTTGAGAACTGGGAGACAAGAACACCCTTTTGACAGCACTCGTTGTAATTGAAGTGTAATGATGAATTAATTAAGAAGCAATACTGTATTATTAATATATAAAATAAATGGCTAAATAGTTAAGTGATAGACAACTAACATTGGTGACACAACATATAAAACAAACTAAAGTGCACTATACAAAAACTGAGACATAGGGGAGATAGGTAACACCCGGTTGCTAATTAGCAATAGAGTGGCTCACAAATGGTGAGGAAACAGCCCGCTAGTCCAGCAATGAAAATAGTTAAAAAGCCTGTATATTCAAAGCAGGTAAAAAGGACTGACCTTAGGGTTAATTACTAATGTATAACATGTGAATGTTAACACACTAATACACAGATGATAAAGACACATAAATTGATATTATGTCAAATGGTATAATCATTATTGTCAAAATATCACAGCTCGTGTAGGAGCATCCAACACGCTAAAGATAAAATAGCAGCAGGGTGAATAAATCTCCTAGTGGATACAAATACAGGGATACTCCAGAAGTAAATGAATAACATGCATAGGAACCCACAAAATGTGTTAGATGGCTCTGAGGCACGGATCGAGTCCGTCTCAAGTTATAGCCTCCTAGTTAATATGCAATGTAAACATCCATAAGGTAGGTAATGGCAATGAAAAATCTGTGGTGAGGAAACAAACATATGAGCACAGAGGGTGGGATCGCAAGTGTATCAAACACACTGAAAGCAGCAGCTGCTACTAACATACAATGTAGCACACAAGAGAAAGTAATTGTAACCACTCTATAACAATCTCCTATTACAGCGGTGGCTGCTATGCTTCAAACACCATCGTCATGGCTAAAGAGGCAGTAGATACTAAGGCTAGCTCAATATAAGTTACTAGCTGAGAGCCCCGGCGTTGCCCGGGATGTTTGTGGTGTGGGTGTGGCATTTGGGTGGGGAGTGGTCCACGCGGCCCATGTGCGGTGGTACTGCTGCTGTGGCTGTACTGATGGTGATTGTATCGGGGTGCTGATTTGGGAGGGTTTGTTGCTGATGTGGGGGTGCGGATGTGGGTGTGCCGATGGTGGAGGTGCGAAGGTGCCAATGTGTGGGTGCTGATGGTGTTGATGGGGGCTGGGAATGGTGGGGAGCCGAAAATGCCAGTGTGCTGGGGGGGGCATGGGATACCGGTGTGCTGATGTGGTGGTGCTGGGGATAGTGTGTGTGTGTGTGTGTGTGTGTGTGTATACGTGTGTGTGTGTGTATACATGTGTTTATACATGTTTGTGTGTGTATGTGTACGTGTGTGTGTATGTGTACGTGTGTGTACATTTGTGTGTATACATGTGTGTGTGTACATGTTTGTGTGTGTGTATACACGTGTGTGTGTATACACGTGTGTGTGTATACATCTGTGTGTACATGTGTGTGTGTGTGTAAATGTGTGTGTGTGTATACATGTGTGTGTGTATACATGTATACACACACACACACACACACACATGTATACACACACACACACACACACGTATACACACACACACACACACACACGTATACACACACACACACACACACACACACACACACACACACACACACACACACACACACACACACACACACACACACACACACACACACACACACACACACACACACACACACATGTATACACACACACATGTACACACACACACATGTACACACACACACGTATACATACACACACACACGTATACATACACACACACACACACACACACACACACACACACACACACACACACACACACACACACACACACACACACACACACACACACACACACGTATCATGTATACACACACACATGTATACACACACACATGTATACACACACACACACACACATGTATACACACACACATGTATACACACACACATGTATACACACACACATGTATACACACATGTATACACACACACACATGTATACACACACACGTATACACACACACACATGTATACACACACACATGTATACACACACACACATGTATACACACATGTATACACACACACATGTATACACACACACACACACACATGTGTGTGTGTATACATGTGTGTGTGTGTATACATGTGTGTGTATATACATGTGTGTGTGTGTATACATGATGTGTATGTATATGTGTGTGTGTGTGTGTGTGTGTGTGTGTGTGTGTGTGTGTATATGTATACGTGTGTGTGTGTGTGTATGTATACGTGTGTGTGTGTGTGTGTATGTATACGTGTGTGTGTATGTATGTATACGTGTGTGTGTGTGTATACGTGTGCGTGTCTACGTGCGCGTGCGTGTCTACGTGCGTCTGCGTGTATACGTGTGTCTACGTGTGTATGTATACGTGTGTGTACACGTGTGTGTATATGCGTGTGTGTATACATGTGTCTACGCGTGTGTGTATACGTGTGTGTACGTGTGTGTATACGTGTGTGTACGTGTGTGTGTATACGTGTGTGTATACGTGTGTGTACGTGTGTGTATACGTGTGTGTGTGTATACGTATGTGTGTGTGTATACGTGTGTGTGTGAGTGTATACGTGTGTGTGTGAGTGTATATGTGTGTGTGTGAGTGTATACGTGTGTGTGTACGTGTCTACGTGCACGTGTCTACGTGCACGTGTGTGTGTCTACGTGCGTGTGCGTGTCTACGTGCGTGTGCGTGTCTACGTGCGTGTGCGTGTCTACGTGCGTGTGCGTGTCTACGTGCGTGTGCGTGTCTACGTGCGTGTGCGTCTACGTGCGTGTGCGTGTCTACGTGCGTGTCTACGTGCGTGTGCGTGTCTACGTGCGTGTGCGTGTGTATGTGCGTGTCTACGTGCGTGTGCGTGTCTACGTGCGTCTGCGTGTCTACGTGCATCTGCGTGTATACGTGTGTCTGCGTGTATACGTGTGTCAACATGTGCCTGTGTGTATACGTGTGTCTACGTGTGTATGTATACGTGTGTGTATACGTGTGTGTACACGTGTGTGTGTACACGTGTGTGTGTGTACACGTGTGTGCCTACGTGTGTGTGTGTGTACGTGTGTATACGTGAGTGTGTACGTGTGTGTGCGTGTCTAGGTGTGTGTGCGTGTCTACGTGTGTCTGCGTGTCTACGTGTGTGTGCGTGTCTACGTGTGTCTGCGTGTGTGTGCGTGTCTACGTGTGCCTGTGTGTCTACGTGTGCCTGCGTGTCTATGTGTGCCTGCGTGTCTACGTGTGCCTGCGTGTCTACGTGTGCCTGCGTGTCTACGTGTGTCTGCGTGTCTACGTGTATACGTGTGTCTACGTGTGTATGTATACGTGTGTATGTATACGTGTGTGTGTACACGTGTGTGTGTACACGTGTGTGTATACGTGTGTGTGTCTACGCATGGGTGTCGACATGTGTGTGTATACGTGTGCCTACGTGTGTGTGTGTACGTGTGTACGTGTGTACGTGTGTACACGTGTGTACACGTGTGTGCACGTGTGTGTACGTGTGTGTACGTGTGTGTACGTGTGTGTACGTGTGTGTACGTGTGTGTACGTGTGTAGGGCAGGGAGGGTGGGGGCGAAGGGCAGGGAGGGTGGGGGCGAAGGGCAGGGAGGGTGGGGGCGAAGGGCAGGGAGCGAAGGGCAGGGAGGGTGGGAGCGAAGGGCAGGGAGGGTGGGGGCGAAGGCAGGGAGGGCGGGGGCGAAGGGCAGGGAGGGCGCGGGCGAAGGGCAGGGAGGGCGGGGGCGAAGGGGGGCGAAGGGCAGGGCCGGGGGGGGCGAAGGGCAGGGCTGGGGGGGGCGAAGGGCAGGGCCAGGGGGGGGGCGAAGGGCAGGGCCGGGGGGGGCGAAGGGCAGGGCGGGGCGAAGGGCATGGCCGGGGGGGGGGTGGTGAAGGGCAGGGGGGGGGTGAAGGGCAGGGCCGGGGGGGGGGTGAAGGGCAGGGCCGGGGGGGGGGTGAAGGGCAGGGCTGGGGGGGGGGGTGAAGCGCCGGGCCCTGGGGGGGGGTGAAAGATCCCTTCCCGTGCGGTTACTTACCTCGCACCCTCCTCCTCCTCGGGTTCCTCGGCGGTCTCCATTTCCCCCGGCGATGCGGAGCTGAGACGCTCAGGTCAGGAGGTGGTGTGGGCCGTGGCCCGTACAGCTCCCGACTGAGAGAGCGGGAGCAGCGCGCGCGGGGATGGTGAGCTGGGGGCGGGGCCTCTAGGCCTGAAGGTGAGAGCGGCGACAGCGTGCTCTGGGGGGGGGGTAGGGAGCACCAGGGGAGATGGAGCACCGGGAGAGTGGGTGAGCACCGGGAGAGTGGGTGAGCACCGGGAGAGTGGGTGAGCACCGGGAGAGCGGGTGAGCACCGGGAGAGAGGGTGATGTTGAGGTCCCGCGGAGTGGTGATAGGGGGGGTTCCGTTGTTGCGGGCCAGCGGCCGAGAAGGGCGGGGGGGTGGGGGGGAGTCAAGGCCGGGCAGCCGTTAAGGAGGAGAGGGAGGAGAGAGAGAGAGAGAGAGAGAGAGAGAGAGAGAGAGAGACAGCCATTAAGGAGGGTAGAGAGAGAGAGTGTGGGTGTGTGTGGGTGTGTTTGGCCCGCCCGTCACTCCGCCTCAGGCCTATGAGAGGTGTGCCTCCACCTCAGGCCAATGAGAGGTGTGCGGGGGTGGCCCAAGGGACCAATGAGATTTCCCCTAGGGACACCGGACATCCAGGCAGGCAGGCAGGCAGGCAAACATACAGTGCTTTCACTAATATAGTATAAGATATAACATTAATAGTAGCCATTAGTGCAGTGTGTAACAGTCAAATCAGCATGATTATGGCTCGCGAACAGACCGGCACTCAACAGTACCTCTCACCCTCTGCCCTGCGTGTGATCGTCATAACGTCATGACGTCAGTCCAGTAGCCGCCTCCCACCTGACGCACGTTTCGCTGAGGCGCTTTTTCAAAGGTGTAAGTAAACACATTTCTTTATTAATACAATTTAAAACATGCAACATTTCCTTTATTGAAGTACAGAAAGTCAAAACATTTACAGCACAGGTGTACAGTATGGTGTTAGTAAAAACATTTATTTATGAATACAATTAAGTTGTTAAGAATACAATTTATGAATACAGTAAGTCAAGCCTGCACAACTCCAGTCCTTGAGGACCGGTCCTGTTTGCGGCCCTCGAGGACTGGAGTTGTGCAGGTCTTGTGCAAGTAAAAACATTTCTTTATTAATACAATTTAACGACTTAGGAGAATTTGCTCTACGGAGGAATATTTTAAAATACAAGCTGAACAACTTAGAATTAGATTTAAAGCTCGTGGATACAGTGACAGTGATCTCGAATGTGCGCTTAAACATGCCAAACAAATTAAAAGAACAGATTTATTAGAAAGACAAAAGTCTAAGAATTCTAGTCATCATAGATCAACTGAGCAAACACTCAAGACACGTCAAGATAAAGAGATACCTCTCTTTATTACGACTTATTCCAAACAAGCGGAACACATCTGATTTATCTTAAACAAACATTGGGAGGTTCTCCGATTAGATAGAGATCTTGACACTTTCACCAAATCTAATCCAAAGATAGTAAATAGGAAAGCTAAGACCTTAGGAAGCTATCTCTCACCTAGCATGTTTAGGTCTAAAGAAATAAAAAATACTAAAATTCCGAATGGTTTCTATAAATGCGGTTCCTGCAATTTTTGCAGATACGCTCTACCTAACAAATCACTGAAAAATATACATACTGGCCAAAAATATAAGATCAATTCTTTTCTGGGAAAAGGGAGACCAAAAAGCGCACCAGCACAAACGGAGCAGGAAGAAACCAGGACAAACAAATGATTAAAAGGGCACTTTAATGTGGCAAAAGACCCATCCAATGCATTTCGAACGTCGCAGCGTTCTTTTCTGACCTGTAATACTAATTATGTCATCTATATTCTAAGATGTGAGTGTGGGAGCAGCTATATTGGAAGAACCATTAGACCTCTAAAAACATGGATAAGTGAACACCTTAGAACTATTAAAAATAAATATGATAAATTCCCAGTTGCCAGGCTCTTTACTAACTGTCCGAAAAGATCAATTGACACTTTCTCTTTTAGTGCCATTGAATACATACGTAGTCACCCTAGGGGAGGAGATAGGGAATCTCTCCTCAACTGTCATGAGATGCATTGGATTTATACCCTTGGGACACTAGCCCCCAAGGGTATGAACATCGATTTGGAACTAAAACACTTTTTGAAATAATTATTATGTTATATAATGGTTATATATAATTTTTATTTCTTCATCTAATATCATGATTAGAATCTATACTATGATTATTATTTAATTGTTGGTATTATTATTATATTTCATTTTGGCTCCCAATCTTTGTTCGATTGACCATTTATTATTGTTTTGTTTTAGTATTATTTTTTATTATTTTTTTTATTATTATTTCTGGTTATCTCACTTATATATCATTTTTATTGTTGTTTTTATATAATCTTCAATCAATTATTCCACGCAGTCTGTCTTGTATGCATCTCTCTATTACATTGTTAGAAAAAAGGCAGTACAAGTACAAATGTGTAGATAGAGTTAAAACGGATCATATAGTCATATTTATTTTGCTATACTAAATATGAATACATGTGTGGATCTGTTTATACTTATGTTCACATATATCCTCACTCATGTACCCTAATCCTCGCTGTACCATTCCAAATTATTGTGGTTTCTTTTTTACTATTAAAATCACTTGACATCGCATTCTTTTTCCTTTGTGTGTTGTTCACTAGCACACAGACTCTGGGACTGCTGATCTATAGAACCCCCCCGCCTCGAGCGAATAGCATGCTAAACCTCACATCCCATTGGATCCCTCTATGATCCAATCAGATTGTAGCATAATGATTTCGCGCCACTGAACATATACGTCACGCATCAGCTGGAGGCGGGGGGACGCCAATATCAGCTGTTACAGACGCGATCTGTAAATACTAATTGAAAAATAGCATCGTAATTCCTCCACAATAGTCCTTCTTAAATTTTCAGGAAGCGCCCTTTTTTCACGATTTCCTTCGTAGTTTACATTGTTGGCCCACCCGCAGTACACCAAGTAGGACATGTGGTGCTTGAAAATTAACAAGGCATACTTCTGGGGTAAACCAGCACTTATTACCCTATACTCCTCCCTGAGTGGCTGGGGCAGCTCGCGCAGGATGATGTCAGGACCCGTCTCAATGCAAGCGAATGTGGGTTGGATTCTGGGAGCGGGTGTGTAACAGGGGATTTATCCCTGTTCAGGAAATGTGCCTCTAATCCAGCAGTGTGGTTGTTAACTGATGGTAGTCAATTAACCAACACTACCTGGCTGATTAGGTTTGTTAGAAAAGCCTGCCTTTGAGACACAAATTGTGGGACTGACCATAGGAACAGATGTCTTGAAGCTTGTATGCTGTCAGCAAGACACAGGGGAAAGCACCTCTAAACCTGAATGCTGATATAGCCTGAGGAAAAGGCAGCAACCAAGAAACAGATAAGACTTTCCTTTATAAGACTTTTTGTATATCTGCACATATCAAGATATATGTTTGGGGCTGGGAGACATGCCAAACTAAAGGGAGTTGTGGACTGCATAGGATTCACTAGAAATACTCCCAAGTGGATCAGAAGCTTTGATTGACCCCTTATTTGCATATGTTTGGATGATTTTCTTGTGTTAAAGAAACAGGCGCAATAAAAGCCTTATTTAATTTCACCGTAAAAAAGTCTCCATTGCATACCTCTGCGCATGTCCTCTTACATATGGTCGTCAGAAGTGGGACGAAAGGTGGCCCTTGAAGTTAAAAGGGGCCCCGGAGATTGCCTGTGAATTTTTTTGTGCTTTTTGCCTACAAACAGCCTGAACAACATAAACAAAGATCTCATGCAACAGAGACCAGAATTAAAAGGATACACGTCCAGGCAGGAAATCTACACTGCACTGAAAGCCACAAAACCACAGACGAACTCTTTTCCCCAATCCCAAGAGGAGAGAGAGAGAGACTGCTGAAGTAGGTAAACCTTACTTGCCTATCACAATAAAGTGTAATATGGTCATTGAAATAGGGGTTTTGCCTTCCATCCGTAGTCAGGGTTCAAGAAGTAAGTTAGCCCTTAAAAGGGACAGGCGTTTGTTGTTTTCCAATGTTTCGCTGAAGCAGTGAATACAGATGGTGACCCACGACCGGTACTGATTCTGCAAGTAAAGGCTGCCACACTGCATAGGACTACTTGCTGTGAATGGAGTATATGAAGAAAAGTGTGAAAATTGATGCAAGACTGTGCTGAAGCATAGAATTTTCAGTAAACAAGTGCTAAGGGTAAAATTGCCCTACCGGGGAAAAAAGGAATTGCTGAGCTGTGTAAAAGGTATCCCAAAGCCAATTGCTGAGTGTTGAGTCGCCCTGCCGGTGGTGAAAGAAATATTCCACTGCAAAGAATATATTTTTTTTTCTGCTAGTAAAGTCTGCCAATGTGTCTTGGGAGTAAAACAGGCACCCAAAGTGTGAAGAGTGAATGCCATAATACCCAAAGTTGAGACTGAAAATTACTGAACTCAAGCAGAAAACCACATTATTTGGCTGAAGCAGAGGGATTTAACCTAGCAAGTAAATGGTGTAAAGCAAACAGAAGTTTTTACCTAGCAACTGAACATCCAGTATACCTAATGAGAGAAGATGCGTGCACAGTACTGCTGATATTGTAAAACTTACTCAAGGAAAGAAAAAGAAAAAGTCTACAGAGATGCCTGTGAGAGCTACGACCTCTACAAGCAAAATATGCCCACCTGTAGGACTACCACAATTGGGGGTTCTATCAAATACAGTGGTAACAGCTGCAATAGCGCCTCCTGAGGTTAGGAAGAAAATTACACCTGATAGCCCCAAAATGGAGGACAAGATGCAGCGTTCCTGTAAAGAACCCTACCCCACGGAAGAGTGGCCCTTCCAGTCCAATAAAGAGGATGACATCTCTTACGGGGAACCCGACCGAGTCATACCCACAACACCCCAAGAATGGAGGGGGTGCCTGAACTCGGCACAAACCGAAAAGACCGCTCTCTATGATGACGAATATGATCGGCAGGAGAAAGAGCGGGAGGAGCAGATCACCCAATATTTCTGTCAGCTAACGCAACTACAAGAAAAGCCTGGCGTATACAATGAAGCCACTGAAATATCGAATAAAGAAGGAGAGCCCAGTATTCCTGATGGGACAGAGTCATCCAAAACAAAAAGGCGGAAAAAGAAAAGCGGTTCTTCACTTACCGTGGAAGGAACAGACACGTCCGCAGATCCTGTGGAGGAAAAGGGGGACGAGTTGCCCTGCAGCCTAGAGAAAATGTAGAATTTGTCCCGCGGATAACCGAATATCCAGAGGGCCCAAGGCAGAAGTCGTGTACCTCAAAGAAGTGTCTGTCCGGTGCCAACAGTGAGGAACCCTCAACCAACCATCCCAGGGAAGCGGAGCAAGAACCAGTGAGTGTCGATCCCTTGACCAGCCCTGAAGATGCCCTGAAAAATGCCAGGCATGACTGTGATATGCTCCGTGAACAATTGAAACAAAAGAAAGATGATTACACAGAGTTACAGAAAAATAACGTGAAGCTAAAGAAAGAATTGCTCACAATTTACTCTTTGGGCAGGACAGAATTGGACGATCTCAAGACTGAGCTAGATGCTGCAAACGCTACTATTACCGCCATGGATGAAAAGCAGAGCCAATCTGATAAAATGATGGCTAAGCTGAAGCGAAAGTATGAGGGGGCACTGAAGGAGATAACAGTCTTTCAGCAAGAGGTTCACGGTCTTCGCCTAGAACTGAATGCCTCACAACAAGAGGTCAGCAGTGTTCGGACAGAGGTGGACGTATCCCAGAAGGAGGTTCATACACACCGCACAGCACTGGATGCCTCACACCACGAGATCGGCACCTGCTGCACAAAACTGGAAGTCTCTAAAAAGGAACTTCAGAGTCTCACTAAAGAGCTGGACTTCTCTCAAAAAACTAACCTCAGTCTTAATATGAATCTCAAAATCTCTCTGAAGGAGCTTCAGACCCTCAGCCTAGATATGGAAGTCTCCCACCAGGAGACTATCATTTTCAAAGCAGATGTGCGTAAATGGAAGGAGGGATACATGGAGGCCCTGAAAATTACAGATACTGCAAAAAGAGAGAACTTAAAACTGAAAGAAGAAAATTCTCATTTGACAGACCTCGTCAAGGAAAAGAATGAAAAGCTGCACGAGCTTAAAGAAATAAATAAACTTTTGGAAAATGAGAAGTTTGAAGCAGAGCACCGACTGCAGAACCAACTGCAAGGTCTGCGTACACACCTCCAGAAGGCTGAGGAGAAGCAGCAAACTCTGCAGGAAAACAATCTGCAGGCTGCTAAAGAAGTACAAGTGCTGCAGAAACGTCTGATTACCCAGTATGTCCCCGCAAAGCAGCATGAGAAACTGAAAGCTACCCTGAGCATCACCAAAGCATCACTAGAGGCCAAGCTTAGAGCCCAGGTGACTCGACACAAGAGGGAGCACAAGAAGGTCCAGAAACTGAGACAAGTAACTGTGGCCCGAGCAAGGAAATTCACTGTGCTTCACAATACAGTGAAAATTTGGAAGCAAGCTCAGAGAAAACAAAGTGTGCAGATAAATTCCCTGAGAAGAGACTTGCACGACGCACTCAAAAAACAGTGATCTCTCGCGGATGAGATTACAGTTCTACAAGGACAAGTATTGACCCTGACCAAGCGTCAGTATCCCACAGCCACAAAAACCCATGAAGACAAGGGTACAGTGAAAGCTGGGAATGCCGCTCGTCTGAAAAACAAGGTTGCAAAATTTGAACCACCTAAACAAGCACTAGCAAAACCTTCAGCCACCCAACAGGCAACAAAAAAAGGTACACGTGCTGAATCAAAACCAGAAGAATCCTTAGCTGATGAAGCTGAAAAGATCGGACATTCTCTGGAAGTGGATGTGGAATTGCAACTCAATCCCAAAGAAGTTAAACTAGCATCTCCATTGTGTGGAAAAAGTGCAGAGAGACAGCTTCAAGAGCGAAAAACTCAAAGGGCTGTTTTTAAACGCTCTGCAACTGTTGCCATACAGTCTACCTACAATAAGAGGAGCACCCGACACAAGGGAAATCTCATGACCGCGCACGCAGTAAAATGACTATACATGGAAAAACTCCTCCTCGAGCGACTGAGGAGTGCTGATCTCAAGCACCTTCGGGAGGAGACACGAATAAACTGGAGAAAGGGCTCCAATCCCAGTGGGACTGAGGGTTCTCTTCCTTCATCCACTCTCATTCAAGTCACAGAGATATCTCGAATCAGAGTGGAAGGATGGGCTTCGGCCGTGGCAAGCCCGAGCTTCCCACAAACAGGGCAGGTATGTAACAGGGGATTTATCCCTGTTCAGGAAATGTGCCTCTAATCCAGCAGTGTGGTGGTTAACTGCTGGTAGTCAATTAACCAACACTACCTGGCTGATTAAGTTTGTTAGAAAAGCCTGCCTTTGAGACAGGAAGTGAGATTTTTTCTGAGTCTCACAAATTGTGGGACTGACCATAGGAACAGATGTCTTGAAGCCTGCATGCTGCCAGAAAGACACCGGGGAAAGCACCTCTAAACCTGAATGCTGATATAGCCTGAGGAAAAAGCAGCAACCAAGAAACAGATAAGACTTTCCTTTAAAAGACTTTTTGTATATCTGCACATATCAAGATATATGTTTGGGGCTGGGAGACATGCTAATCTAAAGGGAGTTGTGGACTGCATAGGATTCACTAGAAATACTCCCAAGTGGAACAGAAGCTTTGTTTGACCAATAGTTTGCATATGTTTGGATGATTTTCTTGTGTTAAAGAAACAGGCGCAATAAAAGCCTTATTTAATTTCACCTTTAAAAAGTCTCCATTGCATACCTCTGCACATGTCCTCTTACAGGGTGTTCTTCTGGGAGCAGGTGTGCTTGTGGCGGTGGGGACGAGTGTAGGTTGTCTGGGAGGATGCTTTCCTCCTGTCTTGGTCGCTGTGTTGTCTCCTGGCGTGGTCTTGACGGGGTTGTCATGTCATCCTCGTCAACGGCATACATGTACACATATTCTTCTGGTGGAGGGGGTGCACTTGGTGATGGATGGTTGAAGGTCCCATTCATCCCATCCATGCCACCCTCCTGCTCCGGCGTCGGAGATACAGGGGCATGAACTCCGAGCAAATTATGTATCCCCGCTATGTCAGTCTATCTTCTCCATCCGTTGATCCATCTTCTCCATCCGTTGATCCATCTTCTCCATACGTTGATCCTTATTAGCATGGTCTCTAAAAGAAGATCTATCTTTACCAGCATAGTAGAGTTCCCGGGGATATCGACACTTAACCCATTCAGCATGCGGTCTAACGAGCTGGATCTTGTGCATGGGGTGGTGTGGACATCTGGGTGGATGGGTGCTATGGAGGATGAGATGGGGGTTCCCTGGAGAGAAGCGGCAGCGTCATCGAAGAGGGATGGAGGAGGTGACTGGTGGATTTCCGGGAGAGAAGCGGCAGCGTCGTCGAAGAGGGATAGAGAAAGTGACCTGTGGATTTCCGGGAAAGCAGCGGCAGCGGAAGCGTCGTCAAAGAGTAGTGGAGAAGATGGGCTGTGGGTTTCCGGGAGAGCAGCGGCAAAGTCGTCTAAGCTTAATGGAGGAAGTGGCCTGCGGGTTCGATGGGTTGGCTGCCATTTGTTTTGCTTTGAGTATATATCACCGAATTTCTTCTTGACATAATAAGGCTTACGTGTATTAAAACCCTTAGCCTTTGGGGTCAGCAGAAGGTTTTCTTTATTAGCCTTAGCCTTTCACTTTGGCCTTGGCTTGGAAATGGCTCCCGCCTTTCGCTTTTTCTGTGTGACAGGCAAGGCCGAGGTGAGTGGGTTCTTGCGTCCGTAGAATCGGGGTTGATCCATGGAAGCAGATGGCACAATGCAGTATCTGGACAAGGGAAAGTTCAGATACAGATCATCGAGTGGTGGGCTATGCAATGTGTGTCACCTTTTATGCATGGCAACGAGGTGCAGGTGTTAAAAGTTGGCGTGAGTGGGCTAATGTGAGTCATTAATGTATAAATACACCATCCATTTTGTGGATTCACTGCACATTGAATACACAGACTAAACATCGAATATACATTCTTGTGCTTGTATTTCTTTCTATTCGCAGCTATGCCCTGTTAAAAAGATTTCAAAGGATCTCAGCATGAGAATTAAGGAGATGTAAACGAGCGGACAACGAATTGCAGATATCCAACGCTGGTTAGGTGCTTCTGGCCTCGTTGTACCAGCAAACACCATGAGCTATCATGCCCACGGTAAGACCAAAAAACACACGAGGACACCAACGGTAACTAACGCGTAATTATATTTATATAACTATATAATACAGTATATCTATCTATTATTGTTTATATCGCTGTATATTTATAAAATTATATAATACAGTATATCTATCTATTATTGTTTATATTGCTGTATGTTTATAAAACTATATAATACAGTATATCTATCTATTATTGTTTATATCGCTGTATATTTATAAAACTATATAATACAGTATATCTATCAATTATTGTTTATATCGCTGTATATTTATAAAACTATATAATACAGTATATCTATCTATTATTGTTTATATCGCTGATTACACTGTATTTATAAAACTATATCATACAGTATATCTATCTATTATTGTTTATATCGCAGTATATTTATAAAACTATAAAATACAGTATATCTATCTATTATTGTGTACTGTAAATGATGTGCTTTAATTGTGGCCTACTGCACTGTAACTTACAGGATTGTTGTTTTTCTTTACACTGTAGGGAGACAACTCCTCTGGTCGACAAAATAAGTGAAGAGAATGATGAGAAGAGTGCCTTAAGGGTCAAAGACACTCTGCTGAAAAATCAGAATCTCACTGTATCCGAGACCAGCATAAAGAAGATGAGACGCAGAATTGGATGGAAATATGGACGTGTGAGGTTAGTACTGGACAGTACAGGAGGTTAAAGTGTTGTTTAAGAAACTGTACTGTACCTATAAAATTATTCCATGTCATTACAGAGCGTACCCTATGATAAGGGACGTTAACAAGATCAAGAGAGTGGTCCAGGCCCAGGCATGGATCGACAGTGGAGAAACTTTCCAGGATTGCATCTTCACTGACGAGTCTATTGTATCGCTGGAGAGATTTGCAAGCTTTGCATTCCACAAAAAAGGTCGCATATCTATGATGCCGCGTCCAAAACACCCAGTAAAGATGCATGTGTTGGGGTGCCATCTCTAGGCGTGGACCAGGATGCATTGTCATCTTTGAATGTAAAATAAGTCACACGCTTTTGCCTTATGCACTGTACTGTACTAGTGTGCAGTATTTTGAGCACTTTTCTTTTTTTGTTATAAGAATCATGAATAAAGCTTTTTTCCAAGAGCAAATTGTGCCTGAGATAGTGGAATACATCACACGTGAGTTCCCGGATGGTCACCGTTTTCTATCAGGACAACGATCCGAAGCACACCGCGTCAACAGCGCATATTCTTGAGCGCGGTATCAACTGGGTGAAGACGCCAGTGGAGTAAGTGAGGTAACCGTGTCTCATTTTTTCCCACTTTTTACTGTGGATCTAATTGTCCTTTTTTTCCCCCTCCAATGACAAATCGCCAGACTTCAATCCAATCGAAATGGTCTGGCATCAGCTGAAGGATCATATCCGAAAAGTCGTGAAACCCTCCAAAAAGGATGAGTTGGCGCAAGGCATAATGAGTTTTTGGAACAATGTACTCACCGTGGAACGATGTAATAAATATATTGACCATATTGCGATTGTGTTGCCCATTGTGATCGAGCGTAATGGGCAAGCATCAGGAAGGTAGTATGGTACAGTACTGTCCTGTAGTATGGTAAGTACAGGCACACCAAGTACAGTATGATACAGGTAAGTATGGTACAGATTGTTTTACAGCGTGTACCTGTGAAAGCGTAGAAATAAAATCAATGAGTCAAGGGTTCAAAGTATCAACATGAGTTTATCTGCACCAAGGTACAAGTGAGAGAGAATTCAAAAATGAACTCATGCCTCTGAAAACATATTGCTTGGTATCACATTTTTATACATTTCAAAATGAGTAATACGCCCCTTAAGGGGGCTGGCTTAGAGATAAAAAACAATATGATGACTTATACAAAAATCCTTATTAATACATAAATATGCGTCACATGCTATATTCTTATCCTATATATCACTGCAATGTGGGCCCCTTAACTTCTTGACTTAAGGAGTAACACTGTTAGCCCTTTGGGTGTATCAGCTAGATAACAGAACTTAAGGTCAGCAAAAATGTCTAAGGCAGGAAAAACTCTTTACGAATGCAATTATTTGAATCTCATGACTGGTAGGAATTATACAAGGGCGAGTTACAGCCAGGAGCGATACTCTGCAGCATATCAATCATTCACAAATAAACAGATATACATACATTCAAACACTCAAAATGGCTACTGCGCCAAAATGGTGGTGATAATAGTCTGTCTTCATATAGCCTGAGCCACACACATTATCTCAATCTTCACACACCTAACTGCACACTTTTTTTCTTTCCTGAGAGAGCAGCACTAGCCATCTGGTTACAAAGTATTTAACAGTAGTTACAGTATACAGAAGTTCCAGTATAGACTAGTTTGACAGTACTAACTGCATACTGTAGTCCAATATGGAGTAGCTACAGTATACAGTACACAATGCCATAATATGCACATAACTGCACCAATTTTTTCTTTTCTTGTCTTTTCAGAGAAAAAAGGATGGAAAGGGGGAGGGGGGCATCATGTGTACATTGTGTGAACTATGTGTACAGTAAAGTGTATCTAAAGTGCAGTCATGATTTACACAAAACCTCCCCTCTCTCAATGAACTACACAGAATGAGGAAGAAGATAAAGACCGAAAATGTTATATTAATTATATTATTATATATATTATTATATATTATTATTATTATCAATGTGCATTATTCATGATTATCCGCCCGCCCTCAATTTTCAACTGACAGAAGAACTGAATAAAGACTGCATTTTGTATTATTCATGATTATTTGTATATTTGTATTTTTTGTTCCTGATAAAATAAAATAAATATTTCTTTACATTCATGATAATAATAATCATTGACCCCCCCCCCCCCCCTACACCAAAGAAAAAGAAAGAATGACAAAAATGGGTAACTTACTGCATCAAAAACATGAATCAGATTATGTTTTTTTTACCTCTCAAAATCAGATTTACATATCAAATTCGAGAAGGGATTATCACAAGTGTTATCGTAAAAAAAGCCTCCAAGGATTGGGGGGGTGGATGGGTGAGTCATATGAATGGTGAACAATAGGTGTCGAAGTGAAATGGTGAAGTTATACACGCATGCGCAGTATTAATCGACTAGCTCCCTTCTCAAAGAGGACTACACGCAGGCGCAGAGAGGTGACTCAAAGCCAACAATAGGAAAATTAATGAATGGTCTGAGAGGTGTCGATAAGAGGTTGAAATCTTTGACCGAGCCTTGTGTGTGTGTGCGAGGGGGGGGGGGGGGTGTAAAGCTGCTTTAAGGATATCCTTGAACAGTTCAAAGAAATATTTTCATAATGATTTGACCCCCCACACCCCCAAATACATAAAAATGACACAAATCATGTGCAGTCAAACGCACAGTGTCGCAGTCAAAAGCTACAGCACCGATTGAATATCGTAATATCAAGATGGTTTAGGCAGGAACATGTTGAGAAAATAATAATAAAAAATGACGAGAAAAAAAAAGTTTTTGTTTTTTTTTGGCCACTCTTGAACTTTTTTTCCCCCAATGAGCATTAATAATCAACACAGAAGAATACAGTAAATCAAACCAGGCTCTGCACTGCACTGAACGTTATACACGCAGGAATGTGATGACAGGAATGTTATTGACGCCAGAAACCATCCGTTCAAAGCAATGGCGTGGAAAAGGTGTACTGTAGATAAGAAGTTGAAATACTGCAGTGCAGTACACTATCCTGTGTGTGTGCGGGGGCGAGCGAGGGAAGAGCGCTATATACCCCGAAATGTGATACTGTTACAGTACATGCCTATGCGGTTCAACAAAGTTCAAATGAGACATACAGTACAGTACATGCATGTATAAATATGCAAATTTACAATTACTGCGCGCGCACACGCAGACTGTGTACTGACGTAGGTTGAACTGCTATACAGAGGCGGCACACTTTATTTGAGTGCGGCTCGTTCCGTAAGCCGGGAGATGTCCCGGCTTGCGAGCCGCATCCCCTCGGCGTGCCGCGCATCACCGATGCACGGTCACGCGTCATCGGGAGCCTGCGCCCCCTGCACGCGTGCCCAGGGCTCCCCGAGGGAGCCCTGGTTTCCCGCGATGTGGGGGACGGCGGTGGGGGGTTCCGGGGGACCCGGCGGACCTGGAGAGGGGAGGGGGAAGCCCCGATCGGAGGGCGCTCCTCCGAGGCTTCGGCGCGCGCCCGGGACATCCCGGCGCGCCCGGTTACTGTCGCGGCCGAGACCGGGCAAATGCTCGAATAAACTCGGCCGCGACAGTAGTATTAGACTTTGAAGACAACAGCTCGCGAACGCCAACCTGAGTTTTTAGACGGTATTGCAGTATTGCAGACAGCGCTAATAATATGCTAATAATACGAGCGCAAAAATACCAGAATACATTCCGGAAAAAAAGAAAATATACTGCATCTGATCGTGGTTATCAGAGTTACGCCACTACGGCCGCATTAGGATAAAGGGGGCCGCAGCTGTACATCATACATTTTAACGTTGGAGGTTTACACAATCAATATAAGAGATAACATTTCATATCATCCTCCTAGTGAACAACAGGAAAGTGACATAATAGTGTTAAGGTGAAGGCCTATGGGAAGCCGTCCCAAAGAAGAGTCCACATTCAGCGACCCTACCATAGCTGATACATTTAGATCCCCTATAGTTGAATACATCGCCCGTAACTCAGATAACTATAGTGGGTATTTTGAGCTCTGGGCGGCTATAACATTTACACAAACTGTGAATAACATTTTTATATTTTTTTTTATAAAACGACCGGTGGAATAGCGATAATGGTAAAAACATCTGTAAAAAAGCATAAACGACCGGCCGTTTTATAAACATGTTATTCACAGTTTGTGTAAATGTTATAGCCGCCCAGAGCTCACAATTCCCACTATAGTTATCTGGGTTCCGGGCGATGTATTCAACAACACAGGATCTAAATGTATTATAGGAATTAGATACATTTTGCGCTCTGAGACCACACCAGCATTCGGCGCTGGGACCAGATCAGGGTAGGAGGTACGTGCAGGTGTCTGTGACACCCCCTGTTACGCCAGAGACCCCCGGTTAGGCCCCAGCTGAGCGCCGATCTAATCCTCTGACGTCTCTTCGTAATTTGCAAAAAGTGCTATCTGAATTTGGTAATCTTTCCGGGTATAAAATAAATACCGCAATGTTTGAAGCCCTTCATCTAACGCTACCAGAATCAGAACAATTGGGAAGAGGAGTCCCTGCCCTGAAGAGCTTACAATCTAATTGGTAGGTAGGAAGAACGTACAGAGGCAGTAGGAGGGTGTTCTGGTAAGTGTGTCTGCAGGGGGCCGAGGTTAATGTGTGAGGTGTAAAGTATCAGCCACAGAGCTACTCATATGCTTCGTTACAGAGGTGTGTTTTAAGGTGGGTCTTAAAGGTGGATAGGGAGGGTGCTAGTTGGTGTGTGTGTGTGTGTGTGTGTGTGTGCATGTGCGTGTGTGTGTGTATTATATCATCGTACAGTGTTTGTTATTATTGATAGTTCACAGAAAAAGACTTATTTGGATTCACTTGTATCTCTTGTTTTCATGTACGTGTGTGCGGGATCCCTATCTCTTTTTGTGTGCATTTTTGGATTATATTTTAGATATTAGCCCCTCCACCTCTGCTGGAAGAACACACACACACGCACACACACACACGCACGCACAAACACCCCTCTGCTGGAAGGCTGTTCCTCGAACCCACCATATTGTACTTAAAGGTCTGCTGGTTACTCTTTATTTTATTGATTTCTTCTCTAAATGTCTGACAAACTCATGTGTACACACACGCACATGCCCACTCACACGCCCACTCACATGCCCACTCACACACCCACACACGCCAGCGGCTGAATGCAGAGTTATATATACAATTTATTTTGTGATCATTTTATAAGACTAAAAGCTGCGCTACTTTTATAATTGCTCCTGAGATAATTAAATTACTTTTTATTAATTTAATAAATAATACTTAAAGCAATTAGTTAATATAAATAGGTACCATTTTAATAAGTTTCCAGTTTATTGTTTTTTTACAAAACCATAGGATCTGCTGGATCAGTATTTGTGCCCTTTATAGAATTTGCTGCCATTATCTTTTATGAGATGACACATTTGGAACGTCTGGAAGAAGAATGCCTTTGGTTACGTACAGTAGATCTTGAATCTCCCTTTGCAGAGCGTCAGCCCTCTGGGTGAATCCTGCGCTCAGTGTGGCTTCCTGTTCCTGAAAACAAACAGTGAGAGAATCAGACAGGAGCCAGAGAGAGAAGCGAGCTCAGCGTGGCCCCAGTACAGAAGGATGGGGGATTTAGATAAAGACGCCGCATACTGTATAGCTGGAGAAACAGGACTCCTGGGAATGTGTCATTTGTCACTTTGCAAACGTTCCCAGGAAATGTGTAACAAATTATGGAAATTAAACTCTTGGTTCCTTTACTATCACCCTGTAATAATCCCAATGGGATCCCCCTCTCTCCTCACTCTCACCTTATCCTTTACTATCACCCTGTAATAATCCCAATGGGACCCCCTCTCTCCTCACTCTCACCCTATCCTTTACTATCACCCTGTAATAACCCCAATGGGATCCCCTCTCTCCTCACTCTCACCTTATCCTTTACTATCACCCTGTAATAACCCCAATGGGATCCCCCTCTCTCCTCACTCTCACCCTATCCTTTACTATCACCCTGTAATAATCCCAATGGGATCCCCCTCTCTCCTCACTCTCACCTTATCCTTTACTATCACCCTGTAATAACCCCAATGGGATCCCCCTCTCTCCTCACTCTCACCCTATCCTTTACTATCACCCTGTAATAATCCCAATGGGTTCCCCCTCTCTCCTCACTCTCACCTTATCCTTTACTCTCACCCTGTAATAACCCCAATGGGATCCCCCTCTCTCCTCACTCTCACCCTATCCTTTACTATCACCCTGTAATAATCCCAATTGGATCCCCCTCTCTCCTCACTCTCACCTTATCCTTTACTATCACCCTGTAATAACCCCAATGGGATCCCACTCTCTCCTCACTCTCACCTTACCCTTTACTATCACCCTGTAATAATCCCAATGGGACCCCCTCTCTCCTCACTCTCACCTTATCCTTTACTATCACCCTGTAATAACCCCAATGGGATCCCCCTCTCTCCTCACTCTCACCTTATCCTTTACTATCACCCTGTAATAACCCCAATGGATCCCCCTCTCTCCTCACTCTCACCTTATCCTTTACTATCACCCTGTAATAACCCCAATGAATCCCCCTCTCTCCTCACTCTCACCCTATCCTTTACTATCACCCTGTAATAACCCCAATGGATCCCCCTCTCTCCTCACTCTCACCTTATCCTTTACTATCACCCTGTAATAACCCCAATGGATCCCCCTCTCTCCTCACTCTCACCCTATCCTTTACTATCACCCTGTAATAACCCCAATGGATCCCCCTCTCTCCTCACTCTCACCTTATCCTTTACTATCACCCTGTAATAACCCCAATGGATCCCCCTCTCTCCTCACTCTCAGAAAATGTTGTAAGGAGGAGGTCACTGCTGCCGCCGGGGAAATGAAGTTTACTCACGCTTAGAAATAATTGGTAGGTTTATTCGTGCATGTATACAAAATCAGCCACAGAGAAAAACTCTGACGCGTTTCGTCACGTGTGTGACTTTGTCAAAGAGTATCTGACACTGGGGTGGGCGATGTTTAAATAGCGCGCCATGCACAAATGATTGGTTAATGCCTCAACACCAATCAGGTGTTTATAATAAATCACAGGAACACAGACTGAAATAAGAACCTGTTCAAACCCATCACTAATATGAGCCCTCTATCCAAACATCACCCTACACCCAACGATGTAAACAAGATACAAAAATGACACAAAAAGTAATTAAAAACAAACAATCTTAAAAATGTCTAATCACTCATTACAAAGATAACAAGTGCCAGTAAATCCGCAGCAGTAAAAAACATATAATCTAACATATTAAGTAACATCAGTAATAATAAATAATACATACATGTTAATAAATGTACAAATATGAAAACCTAATATTGCATTCTATAATTATGTATCAACCTAAATATACATTCCATAGCAGTATAATTTAATCTCAAAGAGAAAAGCATTAGATCATATACTAATGTGATAAATGGCTAAATACATACATACTATATATACTAATGAATCCATTATATATGAATATAAACCCTAATAATAAATATTAGAATAATGAATAAATCATAAATAAAGACCATAAAACATCAATAGTAATGTATAAAGCAAAGCTAATATGAAACTAGACCTATCATATAAATTATACCAAAAAGTGTTTAAGATCCCATTCAATATTCATACCGACGGGATGTAACGTATTTAAAGCATGAATCCAAAACATTTCTCTTATGTTTAACTTATTTAACCTGTCTCCCCCTCTAGGATGAACAAACACATGCTCAAGAACTGAAAATGAAAATTGTGAGATATCACCCTGGTTACAGTTTGCAAAATGCCTAGATACTGGATGCAATAAATCTTTTTGCAAGATAAGTCTGATGTGTTCTTGAATCCTAGTTCTAACTGCTCTGATGGTGCGTCCAACATAGGATTTATTGCACCCACATCGAAGAAGATACACTTCATAACATGTATAGCAATTCATAAAGCTATTCATACGCAGAGTACCCTCACAGGTCATGATCTTTTTCAAAGGCCTGGCATATTTACAGGTAGAACAACGTCCACAAGGAAAAAATCCTTTAGGGATATTGACTAGTTGTTTCTTATCCAAGTTAGCTGAGAATAAACTAGGTGACAGGTGATTGCCAATTGTTTTAGATTTCTTGTAAATGAATCTCGGACCCCCTTGTATCATGGGTGCAATATCATGGTCCAAGCTAAGCACTTTCCAATGTTTTTGGATAATGTCCTTGATAGCCTTCGATTGCCTATTGTACACTGATATAAAAGATGGACATGCTGAACTGTCCTCATGAATATAAGACTTCTTCTTATTCTTACTCTTAGACTTTATAAGTTGTTCTCTATTCAAAGAATCTGCATATTTAAATGCTTTATTTATATCTAATTCTTGATAACCTCTATCCCTAAAGTTTTTCATCATTTCTTTAGATCGCTTCATGAATGTCTCATTGTTAGAGCAAATCCTTTTTAGCCGAATAAATTGGGCCTTGGGTATGCTCTTGATAAGGGCTGGAAGATGACTACTGGTGGCACAAAGAAGGGAGTTTTTATATTGTGGTTTACAGTATATGTCAGTCTGTATTTTTTTATCAATATCAATAAAAAGAGTCATATCCAAAAAATCAATATGATGAATATTTTGTGTATAAGTGAAACGTAAATTATAATCGTTGTTGTTTAAGGTGTCAATAAATGTGTTCAGTGATTGTGAATCCCCATCCCACACCAAAATCAAATCATCAATAAAACGCCGATAAAATATAATGTGACTACGAAATAAATTAGAATCGTGATAAATGTGACGTGCTTCCCAATAACCATAAAAAGATTTGCATAAGAAGGTGCAAAAGAAGACCCCATTGCAGTGCCCAATTTTTGAAGAAAATAACGTGATTCAAACATAAAATAATTATGAGTGAGTAAAAACGTGACTGATTCAACTAAAAAAATGCTCAAAGTGACTGATAAGTTGGAGTGACATAAAAAATGCTCAAGTGCTTGAATGCAATGTTGATGTGTAATGATAGAATACAGGGAGGTCACATCCAAAGTGACCCACCTGTATCCCATCTTCCAATCTAAATCCTTGATGGATCTAATAAGGTCCGAAGAATCCTTAATAAAAGAAGGTAACCGGTAAACCAGGGGCTGAAGGTATTCGTCCACATACCGTGATAACCCATCTCCCAAAGATCCAATACTCGCTACAATGGGTCTTCCCGGAGGGTCGACCAGCGACTTATGGATCTTTGGGAGATGATGAAATATGGGTACCACGGGATGTGGACAGGCCAAATACCCCAATTCCTTAAGGCTAATAGCTTCTAAAGCCCTACCCATGTCCAAAAGTTCATTGTACTGTATCAAAACTCCCTAGTAGGATTGATTTTCAAGGGTTGATAAAGCGTTAAATCCCCAAGCTGTCTGTATGCCTCATTCTTGTACTGTTCTGATGACAGAACCACCAGGGCCCCTCCTTTATCAACCTTTTTAAAGACCAGTCTCTTATCTTTTTTCAAAACATCTAATTGCTGAATCTCACATATGGTGAGGTTTTTATCTCTAACATTAGAAAATGAGAAACCTTTATTCAATAGGCGAATGTCCCTCTCAACTAATTTCTCAAAGGCTGTTATGAACGGTCCCCTTTGAGAATTGGGACAATTTATTTTGTGATCATTTTATAATACTAAAAGCTGCGCTACTTTTATAATTGCTCCTGAGATAATTAAATTACTTTTAATTAATTTAATAAATAATACTTAAAGCAATTAGTTAACATAAATAGGTACCATTTTAATAAGTTTCCAGTTTATTGTTTTTTTACAAAACCATAGGATCTGCTGGATCAGTATTTGTGCCCTTTATAGAATTTATAGAATTTGCTGCCATTATCATATTTATGAGATGACACATTTGGAACGTCTGGAAGAAGAATGCCTTTGGTTACGTAGATCTTGAATCTCCCTTTGCAGAGCGTCAGCCCTCTGGGTGAATCCTGCGCTCAGTGTGGCTTCCTGTTCCTGAAAACAAACAGTGAGAGAATCACACAGGAGCCAGAGAGAGGGGTGAGCTCAGCATGGCCCCAGTACAGAAGGACGGGGGATTTAGGTAAAGACGCCGCATACTGTATAGCTGGAGAAACAGGACTCCTGGGAATGTGTCATTTGTCACTTTGCAAACGTTCCCAGGAAATGTTTAACAAATGATGGAAATTAAACTCTTGGTTCCTTTACTATCACCCTGTAATAACCCCAATGGATCCCCCTCTCTCCTCACTCTCACCCTATCCTTTACTATCACCCTGTAATAACCCCAATGGATCCCCCTCTCTCTTCACTCTCACCCTATCCTTTACTATGGCCCTGTAATTATCCCAATGGGATCCCCCACACTCTCACCCTATCCTTACCCTTTTGTTTCCCACATGTAAGTTGCTATTTTGTATCGTACATAGGGGGACATGTATAAATCTCCATTACATAGAATAGTATGAGACTTGGGGCACAATCATTGTGATGGTGGGGCCACAGACAGATTTACTGGGGCCCATGACTAGAGTTCACCCCCCCCTCCTAATTTAAATAATAATAACCAAAGCAGATAAATGGTAACGTCAGCACACGGGGGTAACAGAGACTTATGTACATCCATTTAGATTGTAAGCTCTGTAGGACAGGGACTCCCTGTGAATATATCTTCCCTTGGGACGTCTTGTCACATAATGACCACATATAGGACCTTTTATAGCTTTAAGTCCTCCCCCTGCCTCTCACATATAGGGGCTGTAATGCCCACATCACATTGCAATATCTTTCAGTTCCTAAATAAGGCTGGATACATGGCATTTCTCTGCACAGGGTTTATTTACAGGGTTTAATTATACACCAACAGGCCCACCATCCCTTTAAGTCCAAAACAAATCCTAAAAACAACACCTACTCTTTCATAGGAGTCTAACTACATCGTAGCTGCAGCCCTTACTAACTGGGTGACCAGCTAAGGTGGTTACCACCCCAAAACATGTACTGTTATCTCTAAACAATATACACAGTCTCTAGGCACAGCAATACAATGTTTATCTCTTATCTGTTGGGGCTCCAGGCAGTTCCCTGTGGACCCTGTGTGAGTTCAGAGAATCCCTCCTCGGTAGGCCCAACTATATGGATAGGACATCCCTACTTCAGCGCGGTCTCAGGTCCTTCAATCTTCCTTCTGGGATTCGAACCCAGGCAGTCCCAGCAGGCTCCACGACCACTGTCCAGCGAGCCTTGGGGACGGTGCCTTCCAGCTTCACCTTGCTGGGGAGACCTCTGTCTCTCTCCACCCCTTCTCTGAGGAAAAGCAATCTCTCTGCATGAAGGCCACATTCTGCCTTTTCAATCTCCTGTTGATTCAGGAGTCATGCCTGATTAGCTGCAGCTGACAGCAGCTTCTATAGGGGGGGAAGCTGTAGGCTGGAAAGCCCACTCCCTTTAGGTTGGAGGAAAGGAGATTTCACCAGCAACAAAGGAAAGGGTTCTTTACAGTAAGGGCAGTTAAAATGTGGAATTCATTACCCATGGAGACTGTGATGGCAGATACAATAGATTTGTTCAAAAAAAGGTTGGACATCTTTTTACAAAGGAAAGGTATACAGGGATATACCAAATAAGTATACATGGGAAGGATGTTGATCCAGGGATTAATCCGATTGCCAATTCTTGGAGTCAGGAAGGAATTCATTTTTCCTCTTAATGGGGTTTTTTGTTTGCCTTCCTCTGGATCAATAAGTAAGTATAGATATAAGATAAAGTATCTGTTGTCTAAATTTAGCGTAGGTTGAACTTGATGGACCTACGTCTTTTTTCAACCTCATCTACTCTGTAACTATGTACAGCAGCGGCAGCTCTTATTCGAGCAAATGCCGCTGGCTGTATGAGGCTGGGAAGCGGGTAGCCGCGGCGCGTGGCGGCGCACTGTGACGTCACAGTCACAGGCGCGCCCGGCTTCCCCGTCTTCCCCGGCTTCCCCAGGCTTCCCCGACACCCCTGGACATCAAATTAAGGTAAGCGGGGGTGCGGGGAAGCAGAGGGGCAGAGCAGAAGCCGGGCTCGGGGTCCGGAAGGATAGTAAATTGCGCGCGAGGTGGAGGGGGGGTGCGTGTGGGAAACGCGGCGGCGCGCGGATATTACTGGCGGCAGCTGGGGTAGATCCCGGCATGCCGCCGGCATTTAGTGCGATAAAGTATGTCGCTACTGTAACTATGTAATTTTTAGCTCTTCACTAATAAAAATGTCCTGAGTAAATTACTCAATTGCATCTAGTGTCTGTCAAATGAGCACAAATAACTAGGTGCCCTATACAAAGAGACCCCTTTCTCAAATAGAGTAACTACATTTCACAGGCTATAACATAGGGTCTGCAGAGGATAGCATAATCCTATTGTGCAACTGTGAACATAGAACTGTGCTGGTAAATGCTAGGTGAAGAGATATGAGGTCACACCACATTGTCCTAGTATGTATATAGGAATCTCTTAAACAATACCTGCCATATACAGGCGCGGACCCTTTTATTCTCCAACATCATTTTTTCCGGGGATTTTTTCCGAATGCCACGCACTTCACCGCACTTCACCACGTTCATGCCGCATTCTGACCGCATTCATACCGCATGATGGAATGTAGCTCAAATTCTAGTGGATTCCAAATTACCACGAAATCTGAGGAGGCAAAAACATGGTGGGAAAAAAGAAAAACAACAGCAGAGTGATTACACTATCGCAACATTCTCCCCTACCAAATCCGGCCTGATGTATGTCCGGTAACTGTCTGACTTCCAGAGCCCAATCCTCCGTATCTTTGCTACCGCGAGCCCAACGCGTGCTGCTTCCGTCGCTGCCCCAATGCGAAAAGAATGCGTTCCATACTGCCCCCTTCTAACCCTTGCTGCTTGAGACACATCCGAAAGACCCGCAAATATTGGAACCTTGACAATGCCCCCCCGTTCTTGTGCACTAACAGTGGACCCCCTTGTTCTGGCCTAATGGCCAAATAATCTTCCAACGCTTTTACTGGGCACACCACACTTCCAGGCAAGCCCTTCAACAAGATCCACGCTCCCTTTCCTTTCTGATCCGTTTTAGACCTCCGTACAAGCAACATCACCAAACCTTCTCCTAAACTTACGTCAGCCCGCTGCAAGCCACCCCTCCTTTCTTGGATACACAAACCAATTCACCTGCTCGCAGAGCTGCAAAAAATGCTATGATGAATGTGACCTTAAAAAGTACTGCCTCAAAACTGGAAGAGCATACCACGTCTGTGGCCCGCAACAAACCTTCCAAAATTACCGGCGTCACTGGTCTTCTGCCATCCCTGCTAGTTATCCCTTTAACCATGCCTGCTAGCACCTTCCTTACCACAAAACACTTGGACACATCAACCCTACCATTCAGCCTAAGGAAGAACGATATACCCGCCATCTTTCTCCCTATGTATCCACCAGCTAAACCCTTGTCCCCCAAACTCATCATGTGACCCAGCAAAATGTCTACCTCCGAGATCTTTCCTCCCGCCAACCTTTCCGCCTCCCGAAATTCTCGCCAAGCAGCCACATAAGCACCCCACGTACCCGGGGCGAGTGAAGCCTTGATTAAATCAATTAATCCTCCGTTACCAGATCCCACAAGACTGCTGGGCACCGTTCGCCCTGGGTCTCCGCCCCCGGTGCCAACCTCCGAAACAGCTCCATCTGCAAACGTGATAATGCATCAGCAATGTTGTTCTCCACCCCAGGAACGTGCCTAGCCTTGAAACCTATATTAAGCTGTAAACACCGTAACACAAAATGCCTCAACAGAACCAACACTGGTGGGGACCGTGAACCAAAATTATTCACAGCCTCCACCACACCCAAGTTGTCGGACCAAAACGTCACCTCCCTGTTAGCAAACTTGTCCCCCCAAAGATGTACAGCCACTAGTAAAGGGAAAAGTTCCAAAAATGTCAGATTCCTGATAAGCTGAGTCCCTCGCCAATCCTCAGGCCATTCCTCCGCACACCAAGCTCCATTAAAATATGCACCAAACCCTACTGACCCAGCCGCATCCGTAAATAGCTGCAGCTCAGCGTTCCGCGCTGGACGCCCCCTCCACAACGTCCTTCCGTTGTAACTCTGTAAAAATTCTTGCCACACCGCCAAATCCTTCCGAATATCTGTTGTGACCCGAATGAAGTGGTTGGGACGCCTTACCCCCGCTGTAGCTGCTGACAAGCGCCTGGAAAACACCCTTCCCACAGGCATAATGCGAGCTGCAAACACCAAATGGCCCAGCAAAACCTGAAACTGTCTTAATGAGGCCTTCCTAAGAAGCATGAAATCCTTTATCATACTCTCCAACACAACTAACTTCTCAGGAGGTAACCTATATTCCATGTTCACTGAATCAATTACTATGCCCAGAAAACTGAGAGTGGTCGTGGGTGCCACTGTTTTTTCATTTGCCAAAGGAACCCCAAATTCGCTCGCCATGGCTGAAAAATGAAAAAGCCACCTTGCGCACAAATCCGACCAACGAAAAGGAAATCATCCAAATAATGTATGATCCCTGCTGCCTGCACCCTATTGCGGACCACCCACTCCAAAAATGTGCTGAATGTTTCAAAATAAAAACAAGACAATACACAACCCATAGGTAAACAAAGGTCAACAAAATAACGCCCTTCCAACATACATCCCAATAAATGAAAACAATCTGGATGTACCGGCAAGAGTCTGAAAGCTGACTTAACATCAGCCTTCGCCATCAATGCCCCCTGCCCCATCCTTCCCACCAAAGCCGCCGCTTGATCAAAAGTGGCGTAGCTTACGGAGCATAAGTCCCTATCTATCCCGTCATTAACTGACGACCCATTCGGGTAAGACAGATGTTGAATTAACCTGAAAGCCCCCGCCTCCTTTTTCGGAACCACTCCCAACGGTGACACCCTAAGATTTTTCAGGGGCGGGGAAAGGAAAGGACCCGCCATTCTGCCCAACTCAATCTCTTTATCAATTTTTTCTTTTGCCACATCCCCATTCAACCTGACCGACTTCAAATTCCTCTCGCCCCCCGATCCCTCCTGATACTCAAAGGGGATCCTGAATCCTTCCTTAAACCCCTCTCGTAATAAGCTAGCTGCCCGTCTATTGGGGTATTTTTCCAGCCAAGGCGCCATTGCCTCTGCTGAAACTGGCGTTCCCGCCTTCCTGAACAGCCTGCTGTCCTGCTCCCTTGAAACCCTTACTATCTTTCTTAAAGCACTTTGATTTGGGATGCTGACCCCCGCACCCAGCGCAAGTATGTTGGAATCTACAATTCTCAAATTTGCATCTTGACTCGTTGTAACGCCAACATACCCCCGACTGCTTCCCACCTGCACGCCCTCTCCCTGATGTGCGCACCTGAAAATGCTCCCGCCAGACCCCTTTGAGGCTATTTGACCCACGAAAGGACGACCCCCCTCCCCCTGAAATGTGCTCCAAGTACAAATCCACATCCTTACAATTCCACGTAACCATGCCCTTATTAGCTTCCATACTCTGCCTAAACTCCACATCATAGGCCCACCATCCCATACCCCCGTGTTTCTGAAACGCTTTTCTAATCGTATCCTGATACTTAAAAAGCGCCGAGCATAAATGCGGATCCTTTTCCCCCGCAACGCCCGCCAAAATCCCAAATGCCTGCGACCAATTACTGAACGTGCGAGGAAAAAGACGCTTTTCCACATCCTCCTTTATAGCCTCCCCCTTCTTTTCGGATTTAGCTACCGCTTCATTGTAACCCGGAAGCAATGACAAAATCTCAGCGTAATCACCCGCCCAAATCTTTTCCTTTACTTCCTTTGACAAATGCACGCGTAAGGAACGTGATATGGTCGTACATGAGTCCCCATAGGCCGCATCCGGCAGCCTTTTTGAACCTGCCAATGGCCTTCCTAGCCCTGTCCCCTGCCCAGCACCTGAATTCACCACCGGATGCTCACCTAACAAACTAACAACTGCCGTTAAATCAGCTCCTTGTCCCGCCACCTGCACCGGCAATGCTGTGGCCGATGCCAACGCATCTTGAATAACTTTCGGCACTGTGCTAAGGGTACAACCTGCTGTACTCTCCACACCCAAAGACACCTGAGCCAACTCTCCACCCACTGTTCCACGGTTGCTCCCCCCGTCAAGCACTGAACCTGACCCCCCCTGCCGCTCACTTGACTTGCATGCCTCCACTGCTTGCTTAGTGGATAATAACGTTGTCATCGGCAATAAAGCTAACTGAACGCCCTTAACCACCGCACTAATCATTCTTGCCTCGGCATCGCCCGCTAACCCCAACTCCAACACCTGTGGCCCAGGGGAGCTAACAATGCCCGGCAAGGTAACGCCCTTATTTCCCAAACAAGCAACTCTTTTTCGCTTACCCTTCGATGCCCCAGTCCCCGGCGGTGTTTTGAACCGCCTGTCGGGACCTGCCCCAAGACCCTTGTCCTCCAAGCCTCTGACAGCAAGTTCAACCCGAGGCCCGGACCGCTTGCGAGCCGTGGACGACGTACCAGCGCCACGAAGCGAGGTCGACCGCGTCCCGGCCGTTCCAGATTTACCTGTAAATGAGGAAGCAAATATTAAACCCCCAATTAGGCTAACCTTTATTCCTGAATAAACTCTTATTTTTTTTTTTTTTTTTTTTTTAAAAAGGACCAATCCTTTACCTACGTTCTCTTCTAGGCTGGGACCAAACCCCCCAACCTCTTTTTTTTTTTTATTATTACCATCCTTTTCCAGCCTTCCTTTCACCAGTAACCGGCTGTGGCGAGCATGTCGGCCCCCTCCCAAAATCCCCCGCTTTTTTTTTTTTTTTTTTTAGGGGAGAAAGGGAACACTTAGCCACCTACTTCTCGCCTCCATCCATGCTCTTGTTTTTTTTTTTTTGTTTTTTTTATATAAGGTTGGGACCCATGTCCCACCCCTGTTTTTCCCAGGGACCCATGTCCCACCCCTGTTTTTCCCAGGGACCCATGTCCCACCCTTGTTTTTTTTTATTTATTTTTTTTATTTTTTTTATTTCAGGGACCCATGTCCCACCCTTGTTTTTTCCAGGGACCCATGTCCCACCCTTGCTTATTCCAGGGACCCATGTCCCACCCCTGTTTTTGTGGGGACCCATGTCCAACACTTGTTTTTGTGGAGACCCATGTCCCACACCTGTTTTTGTGGAGACCCATGTCCCACACCTGTTTTTGTGGAGACCCATGTCCCACCCCTGTTTTTGTGGAGACCCATGTCCCACCCCTGTTTTTCCAGGGACCCAATGTCCCACACCTGTTCATGTGGGGACACATCTCCCAGGCTCCTCCCAAAAGTCACCCAGCCTTCACCAAATAGGCTGTGATTTCCAAAAACTCCGCCATGACATACCCTTCTGCACCACCAACGCTTCCCGTGCTCCGTAACTAGGACCCCCTTCATCACTTGATGATGGCCACGCCTCAGCGCAGGTAGCATGGGAACCGCCCTGTCCTCTCGCGTTTTCACGACTGCCCAAACTTCCTTGATCACTTCCAGCTTTCAGCACTAGTGCACACATCTGCTTCTAAAACCATCCTTCCTCATGGTTGTGCGTCTCCGACAAAAGCTGCATGGTGCTGACCTGAAAGGACATCGCTACTAGCGCTGTAATTTATCCAATGGCTCGTCAAACACTGGTTTAATTCCACCACCTAAATCCTGCCAGCAAACTACTCTTCAACTCTTGCCTGGCCGATCTTTCCACGAAAACCAGTTCACTTGAATAGACTTAGAACCGCTCTAAAGCTGTAATAACATAAAAATCCCGCATTAATGCTTGTATCTTTAGCACCTTAACACCCCCCCACCTCCATCCCTTAGCGCTAACATCCAACCAACCATTGCTGTCATTTTTTTTTTTTTTTAAGTATGGTGTCACCCATGACACGAAAAACCTTAGAATTGGCTTCCATTAACCACAACCAAGACCAACCTCAAAAGGCGTTTTTTTTTTTTTTTTTTTTAAACTTTTTTTTTTTTTTTAATATATTTTTTTTATTTATTTTTTTTTTTTTTTTTTTTTTTTTTTTTTAAATGGACAGCCCCACCTGACCACCTCCCACTGTTTAAAAGAGTGGAAAAGAAAAAAGGGGGGGGGGGAAGGAAGAGGGCCAATATCTCCCCAAGGAGGAGGGAGGAGGGGGGGGCAAAAGCCCACCATTCCAGCCAAACCACCAACAGCCCCCTCCCCCAGCCATAACAACAGCCTTGCCCCCAGCCCCCCCCAAAACCCCCCCACCCCCTGATCATCGTCAGGAGGCGGAACCACATGACACTCATGTTTGCAAAGACCTTCCCTTGCCATTAGCCCAACCGAACGGCAAAGCGTGGGCTGGGCGAGCCTCTCTTCCCCCCCAGCCACACATGCGGCCACAATAGGAGGACAGGAACAGGGCTCGCAAGCGGCGCCAAGCAAAAACCTCCTCCTCCACGCCGATGCGCCTTCCTACACGCATCAGCCCCAGGTAGGAGTCACTCTCCTCGTCCTTCACCCTCCTCCCCCCGCCGCTGCCACCAATAAAACAGCGCGAAAACGAAAGGCAGGACAAAAACCTATCCCTACTCGCAATCCCCCCCCCCTCCCCCCGAGCACCGGCAAAACCGGCAAAAACACACGGGGGGGGGGCGGAGGGTCCCTCAACACGAGGAAGGAAGGGAGGTCCCACGCAGGACAAAAAACAAAAGCCTTACTTGCAATCCCCCCCCCCCCCCGGGCACCGGCAAAACCGGCAAAAACACACGGGGGGGAGGCGGAGGGACCCTCACCACGAGGAGGGAAGAGAAAATCCCTCACCCCGGGAGGGGGGCCCAAATCAAACCAATTTTAACCTACTAAACGCAGGAGAAGAGAGGAGAGTGTCCAAACCGTTGAACGCCAAGGAACAAGTGACAGTTGCTTGTTCCTTGGCTCTATTTAAAAACTAACCGCCCCAACTGCCTTCCCTGATCGCGCACGCGACCAACAGCCTAGCTGGGGGGGGCCGCACTCCCCGGTCAATAGCTGTAGCCACCCATGCGGGCTAGGCCAGCTCTATAGTTATCATATCCCCTCTTAGACGCCTCTTTTCTAATGTAAATAAATCTAATTTAGCTAGCCTCTCCTCATAAGTTAGAATGTCCATCCCCTTTATTAATTTGGTGGCTCTTCTCTGCACTCTCTCTAGTTCCATAATATCTTTTCTTAGGATTGGTGCCCAAAATTGTACTCCATATTCAAGGTGTGGTCTTACTAATGCTTTGTAAAGGGGCATAATTATGTTTACTTCCCTTCCATCCATTGCCCGTTTGATGCAAGATAAGATCTTGTTTGCCTTTGCAGCTACTGCATGACATTGGGCACTATTGCTAAGCCTGCTGTCTACAAGCACTCCTAAATCCTTCTCCATCAAGGATTCCCCCAATACAGTTTATCTCCATTTAATTTGTAAGTCGCCTTTTTATTCTTGCATCCCAAATGCATAACCTTATGCATAAGCCTTAATCTGTATTAAACCTCATTTGCCATTTACCTGCCCACGTATCCAGTCTCTCCAAGTCCTTCTGAAGAGAAATTTCATCCTGCTCTGATTCAATTACCTTACACAATTTAGTATCATCAGCAAAGATGGAGACTTTGCTCTCGATCCCAACCTCAAGGTCATTAATAAACAAGTTAAAAAGCAGGGGTCCCAGTACCGATCCTTGAGGTACTCCACTCACGACTTTAGCCCAACCTGAAAAGTTCCCTTTATGACAACCCTCTGTTGTCTGTCCTTTAACCAGTTTTCAATCCAGGTGCATATATTATTACTGAGTTCAATTTTCTTTATTTTGTACACCAACCTCCTGTGTGAAACCGTATCAAAAGCCTTTGCAAATTCTAAGTAGACCACATCAACTGCATTACCCTGGTCTAAATTCCTACTTACCTCCTCAAAGAAACAAATAAGGTTAGTTTGGCAAGATATATCCTTCATAAATCCATGCTGACTATTACTAATAATTTTGTTTTCCTTTAGGTATTCCTGAATATTATCCCGTATTAAACCTTCAAGTAGTTTCCCTACTATTGAAGTCAGGCTTACAGGTCTGTAATTCCCTGGGTGTGATCTAGCTCCCTTTTTAAATATAGGCACCACATCTGCTTTTCGCCAATCTTGTGGTACTGAGCCTGTGGAAATGGAGTCCTTGAATATTAAATATAATGGTTTTGCTATTACTGAGCTTAACTCCTTGAGAACTCTTGGATGTATGCCATCGGGGCCAGGTGCCTTATTTACTTTAATTTTTTCAAGTCGCTTATGAAATTCTTCCTCAGTTAACCAATTGGTCATTAATATGGAGGTTGTGGCTTCCTCCTGTGGCACTACTATTGAACCTGATTCTTCCCTGGTAAACACAGAGGCAAAGAATTTGTTTAATACCTCTGCTTTTTCCTTATCTCCAATAATCTGCCTACCCATCTCACACTGAAAGGGTCCTATATTTTCTTTTCTCATTTTTTTGTTATTAAGGTACTTAAAGAACTTTTTAGGGTTGACCTTACTTTCTATTGCAATCCTTTTTTCATTATCCATTTTTGCTAATTTGATTGCCCTTTTGCAATTTTTGTTACATTCCTTATAATTCTGATACGATGTCTCTGTCCCTTCTGACTTAAAGAATCTAAACGCCTTCCTCTTCTTGTCCATTTCCTCCCCTACCTGTTTATTTAGCCACATTGGTTTTGACTTAATTCTTTTATACTTATTACCCAAGGGTATACACTGATAAGTGTGTTTTTCTAACAATGTTTTAAAGACTGCCCATTTATCGTCTACATTTTTCCCTGCAAAAACATCATCCCGTTGTATTACTACTAGTAAACCTCAGTTTATTAAAATCTGCCTTTCTAAAGTTTAAAGTCTTTGTTGAACCCAAGTAATCTGTTTTTTGATAATTTATTTCAAATGAGACCATGTTATGATCACTGCTACCCAAATGTTCCAGGACTTGAATATTTGTTATTACTTCTACATTGTTTGATATGACCAAATCCAGAACTGCCCCTCTCCTGGTTGGTTCCTCAATAATTTGGGTCATATAATTATCTTTAAGCACCCCCAAAAACCTGTTTCCTTTTGTTGTAACGCTAATCTCATTGCCCCAGTCTATGTCTGGATAATTAAAATCCCCCATTATGCAAACATGACCCAGTTTTGATGCCTTCTCCATTTGCAAATGTATTTTAGCTTCCTCAATCTCACAGATATTTGGTGGTTTATAGCATATTCCCACAAACATTTTCTTTATACTTTTACCTCCACTGCTAATTTCTATCCACAAGGTCTCTACATTTTCATCATTCCCTTCATAGACATCATCCCTTATAATAGGTTTTAGATCTGGTTTAACATATAGACATACTCCACCTCCCCTTCTATTTGTTCGATCCTTCCGAAAAAGAGAATACCCCTCTAAATTAACTGTCCAGTCATGAGTTTCATCCCACCATGTTTCAGTAATGCCTATGATATCATACTGCTCCCTTGTAGCTATTAATTCAAGCTCCCCCATCTTATCTGTCAGGCTTCTTGCATTAGCAAGCATGCATTTAAGGTTTTTTTAAGCCTGTACTATTATCTTATCTGCTCCTTCCTTTCTGCTCCCACTTGGTTTAGTTTTTAGAAGTTTTCTAGTGTTATCTCTATTTATTATGGGTATCTCACTGCTTGTCAAACTTGCACTTGCCCCCATTCTACCTCCATACCACCTTGTATCCTCATCTATTCCATTTAGTTCATTATCTGTTTCATTCCTCTCCCCCCTCCATCCTAGTTTAAAATCTCCTCCAACCTTTTTAGCATTCTCCCCCCTAGCACAGAAGATCCCTCTTCATTGAGGTGCAATCCGTCCCTAGAATATAGATGCCATCTCTCAGAAAAGGAGTCCCAGTGCTCTAAAAACCCAAACCCCTCCTTCCTACACCACTTTCTTAGCCATGCATTAACCTCCCTGATCTCTGACTGTCTCCCTGCGGTAGTGCATGGCACTGGTAGTATTTCAGAAAATACTACCTTGGAGGTCCTTGCCTTAAGCTTTTGGCCTAGATCCCTGTAATCATTTTTTAGGACCCTCCATCTTTCTCTAACTTTGTCATTGGTGCCAACATGTACCAAGACCGCCGGGTCAATCCCAGCCCCCCCCCCCCAACAATCTGTCTACCCGATCCGCAATGTGCCGAACCCGAGCACCCGGGAGACAACAAACTGTTCGGTTCATGCGGTCCCGGCAACAGATTGCCCTATCTACCTTCCTAGTAATGGAGTCCCCTACCACCACAATCTTTCTTTGTATCTGAGCATCCTGAGTCCCCACTGTGCTGGAGGAACTATTCCCCTGGCTGCTAGAGGAATTAGTCTCCCCCAGCCTTGCCATTTCTGCCCCAACATTCCCAATATCTTCACTCAACATGGCAAATCTATTGGGATGTGTCAGATCAGAAACGACATGCCTCTCCCTATTGCCCCTGCTTCCCCTTCTAACTGTCACCCAGCTACCTACCTGCTCCTCACTAACAGCTACTAAGCTACCTACCTGCTCCTCACTAAAAGTGCCACCATCTGCACCACTAGTCGAAGCAAGGGCCTGCTCAGTGAGCTCTAATTCCCTTTCAAGATTGCAATACATGTGAATACATGTGTTCGTGTATGCATGTATGTGTAAACTGTACATATGTATGTGTATGTGTATACATGTGTATACATGTGTACGTGTATGCATGTTTGTGTATACTGTACATATGTACGTGTATGTGTATACATGTGTATACATGTGTATTCATGTGTACGTGTATGCATGTTTGTGTATACTGTACATTTGTACGTGTATGTGTATACATGTGTATGTATGTGTATACATGTGTTCGTGTATGCATGTATGTGTAAACTGTACATATGTACGTGTATGCGTATACATGTGAATGTGTGTGTATACATGTTTATGCATGTATGTGTATACTGTACATATGTACGTGTATGTGTATACATGTGTATGTGTGTGTACACATGTGTACGTGTATGCATGTTTGTGTATACTGTACATATGTACGTATATGCATGAGATTGCAAAACTTGAATAAACATTGGGACATTTTATTATGGGATTTTTTTTAGGTTCCCATTTACCCAGCAGTGCTCCGGTCAGCTATAAAAAAGTAAGAAGTATAAAAATTATGCTAACACAAATCAGACTCATGCGAGCAGTCAGCAAGCACTGTTTGTGCATGTGCAGTCAGCAAGCACTGTTTGTGCATGTGCAGTCAGCAAGCACTGTTTGTGCATGTGCAGTCAGTAAGCACTGTTTGTGCATGTGCAGTCAGCAAGCACTGTTTGTGCATGCGAGCAGTCAGCAAGCACTGTTTGTGCATGTGCAGTCAGCAAGCACTGTTTGTGCATGTGCAGTCAGCAAGCACTGTTTGTGCATGTGCAGTCAGCAAGCACTGTTTGTGCATGTGCAGTCAGCAAGCACTGTTTGTGCATGTGCAGTCAGCAAGCACTGTTTGTGCATGTGCAGTCAGCAAGCACTGTTTGTGCATGTGCAGTCAGTAAGCACTGTTTGTGCATGTGCAGTCAGCAAGCACTGTTTGTGCATGCGAGCAGTCAGCAAGCACTGTTTGTGCATGTGCAGTCAGCAAGCACTGTTTGTGCATGTGCAGTCAGCAAGCACTGTTTGTGCATGTGCAGTCAGCAAGCACTGTTTGTGCATGTGCAGTCAGCAAGCACTGTTTCTGCATGTGCAGTCAGCAAGCACTGTTTCTGCATGTGCAGTCAGCAAGCACTGTTTGTGCATGTGCAGTCAGCAAGCACTGTTTCTGCATGTGCAGTCAGCAAGCACTGTTTGTGCATGTGCAGTCAGCAAGCACTGTTTGTGCATGTGCAGTCAGCAAGCACTGTTTCTGCATGTGCAGTCAGCAAGCACTGTTTGTGCATGTGCAGTCAGCAAGCACTGTTTGTGCATGTGCAGTCAGCAAGCACTGTTTGTGCATGTGCAGTCAGCAAGCACTGTTTGTGCATGTGCAGTCAGCAAGCACTGTTTGTGCATGTGCAGTCAGCAAGCACTGTTTCTGCATGTGCAGTCAGCAAGCACTGTTTGTGCATGTGCAGTCAGCAAGCACTGTTTGTGCATGTGCAGTCAGCAAGCACTGTTTGTGCATGCGAGCAGTCAGCAAGCACTGTTTGTGCATGCGAGCAGTCAGCAAGCACTGTTTCTGCATGTGCAGTCAGCAAGCACTGTTTGTGCATGCGAGCAGTCAGCAAGCACTGTTTCTGCATGTGCAGTCAGCAAGCACTGTTTCTGCATGTGCAGTCAGCAAGCACTGTTTGTGCATGCGAGCAGTCAGCAAGCACTGTTTCTGCATGTGCAGTCAGCAAGCACTGTTTGTGCATGTGCAGTCAGCAAGCACTGTTTGTGCATGTGCAGTCAGCAAGCACTGTTTGTGCATGTGCAGTCAGCAAGCACTGTTTGTGCATGCGAGCAGTCAGCAAGCACTGTTTGTGCATGTGCAGTCAGCAAGCACTGTTTGTGCATGTGCAGTCAGCAAGCACTGTTTGTGCATGTGCAGTCAGCAAGCACTGTTTGTGCATGTGCAGTCAGCAAGCACTGTTTGTGCATGTGCAGTCAGCAAGCACTGTTTGTGCATGTGTAGTCAGTAAGCACTGTTTGTGCATGTGCAGTCAGCAAGCACTGTTTGTGCATGCGAGCAGTCAGCAAGCACTGTTTGTGCATGTGCAGTCAGCAAGCACTGTTTGTGCATGTGCAGTCAGCAAGCACTGTTTGTGCATGTGCAGTCAGCAAGCACTGTTTGTGCATGTGCAGTCAGCAAGCACTGTTTCTGCATGTGCAGTCAGCAAGCACTGTTTCTGCATGTGCAGTCAGCAAGCACTGTTTGTGCATGTGCAGTCAGCAAGCACTGTTTCTGCATGTGCAGTCAGCAAGCACTGTTTGTGCATGTGCAGTCAGCAAGCACTGTTTGTGCATGTGCAGTCAGCAAGCACTGTTTCTGCATGTGCAGTCAGCAAGCACTGTTTGTGCATGTGCAGTCAGCAAGCACTGTTTGTGCATGTGCAGTCAGCAAGCACTGTTTGTGCATGTGCAGTCAGCAAGCACTGTTTGTGCATGTGCAGTCAGCAAGCACTGTTTCTGCATGTGCAGTCAGCAAGCACTGTTTCTGCATGTGCAGTCAGCAAGCACTGTTTGTGCATGTGCAGTCAGCAAGCACTGTTTGTGCATGTGCAGTCAGCAAGCACTGTTTGTGCATGCGAGCAGTCAGCAAGCACTGTTTGTGCATGCGAGCAGTCAGCAAGCACTGTTTCTGCATGTGCAGTCAGCAAGCACTGTTTGTGCATGCGAGCAGTCAGCAAGCACTGTTTCTGCATGTGCAGTCAGCAAGCACTGTTTCTGCATGTGCAGTCAGCAAGCACTGTTTGTGCATGCGAGCAGTCAGCAAGCACTGTTTCTGCATGTGCAGTCAGCAAGCACTGTTTGTGCATGTGCAGTCAGCAAGCACTGTTTGTGCATGTGCAGTCAGCAAGCACTGTTTGTGCATGTGCAGTCAGCAAGCACTGTTTGTGCATGCGAGCAGTCAGCAAGCACTGTTTGTGCATGTGCAGTCGACGTGTGCCGAGACAAATTTGGGTTGGTCACCCTAGACAGCAAGCCCCCAAGAGCAGGGGCCTCGGGGCTTCGCCCGGGCTACAGGTACGCCCCATGTCATCATGCACCTGTAACACTTCACCGCCCTTTTCAGTGTACCTTCCAATGAGGGTCCTCCCTTCCCCCCCGGCCGGAGTACTTTGTCCCTTCCTCTATCAGTCTTCCACTTAAACTCTAATGCAGCGTTTCCCAAATGGTGGGTCGCGACCCGGCACCGGGCCACGGCACCAAAATTTCCGGGTCGCAGCGAGGCTGCCCGCCCGGTGTCTCCCGTCCCCCCTGCTCAATTTTAAAAAAATGCCGGCGATTTCCCCCTGCGGTCCCGCGCGCTTGCGCAGGGCAAGCAGGGCCTGCTCCCTTCCTCCCCCCCGCTCCCAACGTGGGACGGAGGAGGAAGTACCAGCTCCTCTGCGGCCCGCACGTTACGTGGGACGGAGGGGGAAGTTCAAGCTCCTACTGCGGCCAGCTTCCCCACGCGGCCCGCTTCCCGAGCTCACCGCCCGTGCCCCCAAGCCCACCTCCCATCCCCCCAAGTCCACCTCCCGTCTCGGGCAGCAGGGGATATCGGGGGCAGCAGGGGAAAGCGTCCGGCGGCAAGGTAAGTCACCCCACCCAGTCACTGCCTCCCACCCAAGTGCCCCTGGTCCCCTCCCTCCCACCTACCCAAGTGCCCCTGGTCCCCTCCCTCCCACCCACCCAAGTGCCCCTGGTCCCCTAAAGTGCCCCTGGTCCCCTCCCTCCCTCCCTCCCACCCACCCAAGTGCCCCTAGTCCCCTCCCTCCCACCCACCCAAGTGCCCCTGGTCCCCTCCCTCCCACCCACCCAAGTGCCCCTGGTCCCCTCCCTCCCACCCAGCCAAGTGCCCCTGGTCCCCTCCCTCCCACCCAAGTGCCCCTGGTCCCCTCCCTCCCACCCAAGTGCCCCTGGTCCCCTCCCTAACCCAAGTGCCCCTGGTCCCCTCCCTCCCTCCCACCCACCCAAGTGCCCCTGGTCCCCTCCCTCCCACCCACCCAAGTGCCCCTGGTCCCCTCCCTCCCTCGCACCCAAGTGCCCATGGTCCCCTCCCTCCCATCCACCCAAGTGCCCCTGGTCCCCTCCCTCCCACCCACCCAAGTGCCCCTGGTCCCCTACCTCCCTCCCACACACCCAAGTGCCCGTGGTCCCCTCCCTCCCTCCCACCCACCCAAGTGCCCCTGGTCTCCTCCCTCCCTCCCACCCACCCAAGTGCCCCTGGTCCCCTCCCTCCCTCCCTCCCTCCCACCCACCCAAGTGCCCCTGGTCAGCTCCCAAAAGTGCCCCTGGTCCCCTCCCACCCACCCAAGTGCCCCTGGTCCCCTCCCACCCACCCAAGTGCCCCTGGTCCCCTCCCACCCACCCAAGTGCCCTTGGTCCCCTCCCACCCACCCAAGTGCCCCTGGTCCCCTCCCACCCACCCAAGTGCCCCTGGTCCCCTCCCACCCACCCAAGTGCCCCTGGTCAGCTCCCAAAAGTGCCCCTGGTCCCCTCCCACCCACCCAAGTGCCCCTGGTCCCCTCCCACCCACCCAAGTGCCCCTGGTCCCCTCCCACCCACCCAAGTGCCCCTGGTCCCCTCCCACCCACCCAAGTGCCCCTGGTCCCCTCCCACCCACCCAAGTGCCCCTGGTCCCCTCCCACCCACCCAAGTGCCCCTGGTCCCCTCCCACCCACCCAAGTGCCCCTGGTCCCCTCCCACCCACCCAAGTGCCCCTGGTCCCCTCCCACCCACCCAAGTGCCCCTGGTCTCCTCCCTCCCACCCAAGTGCCCCTGGTCCCCTCCCACCCACCCAAGTGCCCCTGGTCCCCTCCCACCCACCCAAGTGCCCCTGGTCCCCTCCCACCCACCCAAGTGCCCCTGGTCCCCTCTCCAGTCACTCACATCCATCGTTGCCTGTAATTCACTGTTTGTGTCTGTGTGGGTATAGGGGAGAGCGAGTGTGTGTGTATCTGTATCACTGTGTGTGTGTGTATCTGTGTGTCTGCGTGTGTGTCAGTGGCTGCGTGTGTGTCAGTGGCTGCGTGTGTGTGTCAGTGGCTGCGTGTGTGTGTATCAGAGGCTGTGTGTATGTATCAGTGTGTGTGTCAGTGGCTGCGTGTGTCAGTGGCTGCGTGTCTGTCAGTGGCTGTGTGTGTGTTTATCAGTGGCTGTGTGTGTGTGTGTGTGTGTGTGTATCAGTGGCTGTGTGTGTGTCTGTGCAGGCCCTATAGGCCAGTATAGGCGATAACATTTTTAGTGGGTCACGAAGGAGAAGTTCAAAAATAACCGGGTCACGGAAAAAAAAGTTTGGGAAACCCTGCTCTAATGCATGCCCTTATCCTCTCCCACCTGGGTTATTATAACTTGCTGCTAACAGGCCTCCCAGCCCAGCAACTTTCTCCTTTCTGTTCTGTCCACAATTCTCCAACAAGAATCATTTCATTTTCTCCCAGAACAGTTGCTGCTCTTTTACTCCTTAAATCCCCCCCCCCCCCCGCTCCCCCCCCCCCGGCTTCCCATCAAGTTTCATATCCCCAAGAAAGTTCTGCTTTTTACCTTCATGGCTCCACCAGACCGGCGCTATCGCAGCTTAAAGACCAAGGGCCTCTTTATCTGTCTCTCCGAGCCTCAGCTCTCTTTCTCCCTGCCCCAATCTCTGACTCTATGTTCTTCATCTGTATGTATATATATATGTATATCTTTATTTAATGTATTTAGCGCCATTAATGTACATAGCACTTCACTGCAGTAAAACACGTAACAATCATATAACAAATAATACAAATAACACATAATGAACACATAATGGGGAGAAATGCTTCGGACATAAAAGTGACATTTAGGAAAAGGAGTCCCTGCCCCGAAGATCTTACAATTTAATTGGTAATTCCTAATTCCCCGTACCCTTTTTCTGCGTAGTGGAGCATGGGTATCACAGAGTTTTAAGAACTCGGATTGGAAATAGTCGAGCGCAGAATCGGGGTCGGGAATTAAATCGATTCTGTGCCATGGGCAGTTGGTAAGGTCATCCAGAAACTGTTGTGGGTTAAAGTTTCTAAATGTTCTAGTGAGGAGAACTTTAGGGCTTGAAAGGGGCGGTGTAATTTTCCTTACACAGTACACTATTGCATGGTCACTGAAAATGTCAGGAAGAATGCCAGAGGATTGGATTCTGCTGGGGTTTGAGGAGAGAATCCAGTCTAGCAAGGAATGGTTATGCGATTTCAGGTTTATCCGTGTGGGTTGGGAAATGAGTTGCGATAGGTTAAGCTATTTAATGTGTGTGGATTTTGTGGTTTTTAGGGTC